>NC_143059.1:41019375-41320000 GCF_052426305.1 Pelodiscus sinensis
GGTATAAGTTGGCATAGATGCACTGTAGCCAGCAGACCTACACCTATTTACATCAACTGGATCTGACTCTAATTGTTTTTTAAATCACTGTAGAGTAAGTATGTATGCTCTGCCTGATCACACTCCTAAAAGGACAAAGTATTTTACTCCATCTTTAATGGCACAAGTGACTGCTAAATCAAAGCTACTCAAGTCCATGCCCAGGCATAGGGGATGGGAGTGGAACCCTGCTTAACGTTTTAGAGGTTTAGTCACAAATGCAAGGATTATGGGAAATAACCAGAAAGAACTAGAAATATTAGTACATATATTAAAGTACAAATTAATTGGCAGCATGGACATTAGAGTCATGATTGATTATTAGTACACTTGTTCAGGAAGGATGGTCAGGGAAAAAAGGGAAGAGGAGTTGCATTATACATTAAGAATATATACAGAATTTTTTCTAGGATCCAGAAGGAGAGAGAGGCAGACTAGTTAAAAGACTCTAGGGCTGTGTCTACATTGGCATGATCTTGCACAAAAGCAGTCGCTTTTGCACAAAAACTTGCTGCCTGTCTACACTGGCCGTGAGTTCTTGCGCAAGTACACTGACGTTCTAATGTCTGAAATCAGGGCTTCTTGTGCAAGAACTCTGATGCACCCACTCAGGAATAAGCCCTCTTGCGCAACTGTTCTTGCGCAAGAGGCCAGTGTAGACAGGCAACATGAATTTCTTGTGCAAAAAGCCCTATGGTTAAAATGGCCATCAGAGCTTTCTTGCACAAGAGAGCGTCTACGCTGACATGGATGCTTTTGTGCAAAAGCACATCTCTTGCACAAACGCACATGCCGGTGTAGACGCTCTCTTCTAGAAGAGTTTTTGCACAGGAACTCTTCTGCAAAAGAGTTCTTGCGCAAGATCATGCCAGTGTAGATGTAGCCTAGGTGAACATTAAAAGGGGGAAATGTCATGGTAGATGGTCTATTATAATCCACCAAATAAGCAAGAAGTAAATAGGACATTTCTAAAACAAATAATAAATATCCAAAGGTCTGGTAATAATGGGTGACAACCCCAACATCTATAGGAAAAGTAATATGGCAAAACACAAATTGTCTAGTAAATTCTTTCCATGTGTTGAGGATAACGTTTTGTTTCAGAAGGTGGATAAAGAAACATGGGGGGGCAGTCATTTTAGACTTTATTCTAACTAAGGGTAAGGGCAGAGTTTTGGGAGGGCAGCAACCATGTGCACTGGGATGCGGCTTGCTTTTCATCCCGTTCTTCAGACTACAGGGAGCGAAAGGAAAGTACTTGCATTCTGTTCATGCTTCTCACTCCTGGCTGGTGAAGGGAGAGGAGGCAGGGAATAAAGCATGGAATGCAAGTACTTTCTCCTCGCTCCCTGATAGTCTGGGGAACAGGATGAAAAGCAAGCTGTGTCCCAGTGCTCACAGCTGCTGCCCCACCTGCCATCACAAAACTACGCCTTTGCTAAGAGAAAGGAATGGGTAATGAATATGAAAGTGGAAAGCAAACTCAGGTCAAAGTGATTATGAAATAATTGATTTCCTGGGTGTAAGGACAGGAAGGAGTGAGAGGAGCAGAATAATGACAATGAATTACAGAAATGCAGACTTAGGCTCAAAGAAGAGGTAGATGAGATCCTTTGATTTTTTTTTCCCCAAAGGGAAAAGGGAGTTCAGGAGAGCTAGCAGTTTCTCCAAGAAACAATATTAAAAATGCCAAAACACCAAATGCCAAAACACCAAAATAACACCAAAAATAATCTTACTATGAAGGAAAGATAAGAAGAATAAGAGCAACTATGGTTCCAGCAGAAGTTCTTTAGCTGAAACTAAAAAAGGAAGCCTAAAAAAAGTGGAAATAAAGATAAATTGTGAAGGACGAGTGCAAAAAAGTAATACAAGCAATTAAGGACAAAAATAGAAAGGCTAAGGCACAAAATGGGTTACACCTAGCAAGGGATATAAAGGCAATAAGAGGAGGTTTATAAATCTATTAGAAGTCGGAGAAAGAGGAAGGAAAGTGTAAGTCCTCTATTTAGCGGGGAAGGAGAGCCAATAATGGACAGCATAAAAAATGCTGAACTCTTATTTTGCTTCAGGTACCATTAAAAAGGTAAATGGTGGTCACATACATCACCTAATTAATGTTATATATAAGGGGGAAGTAATGCAAGCCAAAATAGGGAACAATATGATATAGAATATTTAGGTAACTTAGATGTATTCAAATTGGTACGACTTGGTGAAATACATCCCAAGATACTTAAAAAGGGACTAGCTGAAGCAATCTTGTAATCATTAGCAATTATTTTCAAGAACTAATTGAAGATAGGTTTCAAGAGATTTCAAAAGACTAGAGAATAGTTCTATATTTGCCCACCTTTAAAAAGAGGAACATAGAGGACTCAGAAAATTATTGAAAAATCAACCTAACTTTGATATTTGGAACAAATTATTAAACAATCATTTTCTAAGCACCTGGCGGATAATGGTTATAATAAGTAATAGCCAGCATGGTTTTGTTAAAAACAAATCATGCCAAACCAACCCAATTTCTCTTCTTTGTCAGAGTTACTGGCCATGGAGATTGATCTTATTTATTTATTTATTTATTTATTATGTATTTATGTTTATTTCTATCTTGATTTCAGTAAGACTTTTGACATAGTCCCACATGATGTCATAAGTTCACCAGTGCTATATCTATACTGCACCCATTTTGTGCAAGAAATATGCAAATAATGCTAAGCGTGGAATATTGCTGAGCCTCATTTGCATAATTAATGAGCACCTGCTTTTTGCACAAGAGGCTTTTGCACAAAAAAACCCCTCTTGCGCAAGAGCTGTTCTTCCACATTTTTTTTCCAGAAAAATGGCTCTTGCGCAAGAGGGGGTTTTGCGCAAAAAGGAGCCATGGAGACAGCTCCTTTTTGTGCAAAAGCCTTTTGTGTAAAAAGTGGGTGCTCATTAATTATGCAAATAAGGCTCAGCAATATTCCACGCTTAGCCTCATTTGCATATTTCTTGCGCAAAATGGGTGCAGTATAGACATAGCTTAGCACAATGTGGTTTAAATAAAATTACTAGGAAGTGGGTAAAAAACTGGTTGAAAGTCTGTACTCAAAGACTAGTTATGGTTCATGGTCAAACTATGAGGACATATTTAGTGGAGTCCCACAGAGGTCAGTCCTGTGTCTGATTCTGTTCAATCTTTTAATCAATGACTTCGATAATGGAGTGGAAAGTGTGCTCATAAAATCTGTAAATAATACCAAGGTGGGAGGAGTTGCAAATACTTTGGAAGACAGGATTAAAATTGAAAACTATCTTAACAAATTAGAGAACTAGTCTGAAATTAGCCCAATTAGATAAAATTCAATAAAAAAAAACCCCTGTTCAAAGTACTTCACTTAGGAAGGAAAAATGCATAGCTATGTAATGTGGAATAAATTAATTGGTGGTAATACTGCTGAAAAAGATTTGGAGGTTATAGTGGATCATAAATTGAATGAATAAACAGTGTTATACAGTTGCAAAAAAATCAGAGCTAGTATTCTGGGGCTCTATTAACAGGAGAGTTATGTGTAAGACATAAGCTAATTGTTCTACTTTACTTGATCCTGGTGAGGCCTCAGCTGGAGTACTGTATCTAGGACTGGGCTATGCACTTTAAGAAAGATGTGGACAAAATGGAGGAGTCTGGAGGAGAGCAACCAAAAGTATTAATGGTTTAGAAACTGTGACCACGAGGAAAGGTTAAAACTGAGCATTTTTCATCTTGAAAAAAGAAGTCTGAAAGGGGACCTAATAAACACATTTCAAATAAGTTTATAAAGAGGATTGTCATGAGTTGAACTGCTGTAAAAGTAGGACGAGAAGCAGTGTGCTTAATATGAGCAAGGGAAACTTAAATTAGATACAAGGGTAACTAATCTTCTGGAACAGACTTCCAAGGGAGGTTGTGGAATCACAGTCCTTGAAGCTTTTTAGTAACAGTTTAGACAAACAGCTGTCAGAGATGGTCTAGACATGTTTAATCCAGGTCCACACTAAAAGGGAACATTGCATCAAGATACACAACTCAAGCTATGTTAATTATCTAGCTGGACTTGATGTACCTTGTTTCGAGTTTCCCCGCTTTCCCCACAATGAAAGGCCAATGGGAGCAAATGCTTCCCTCAGCTTCCCTTACTCCTGGCAGAAGCAGGAGTACCAGATGCCAACAGGGGTACCCTCTGAGTTCAATTTAGCGAGTCTTAATTAGACTCGCTAAATTGAACTCCAGAACATTGATTGCAGCAGTGTGGATCTTCTGTTTATTGAAGACATGGCCTCAGTCCTGCCTCAGTCTGGGAGCTGGATTAGACCTCTCAAGTTCTCTTTCAGCCCTACATTTTTCATGAATTTCTGCATGCTGTCTTGAGCTGAACTGCTGTAAATTTGTCTATTCAGGTTTGAAGGAACACTCCCAGCTGTAGTGTATGCACAACTTTGGCGCTTTCACTCATCATAAAGGACCCAGAATGGCGGTGAGAATCTTGCACATGGAGCTTGATCTGTAATACTAATGTCAACAAGAGTTGTCACTGACTTCAGAAGGAGCAGGATTAAGCTCCTAGTTTTCATTTTCTAGACTCTATGCAGCTTCACGCTGGCCCGCATCTTAACTCTTGTATCCTATTGTGTTCCCTGTCACCAGCTTCACTCTGTCAACAGTGTTTGTTAGCTCCAATACCCATTTCATTTCCTTCGATCGTTCTATCTGCACACCTTCAACATGGGTAGCACTCACAGAATCCAAGCACAAAAGTGGCTCACCTTATCTTTAAATTAGGAAAAACATTAGCTAAGGGGACTCCTTCCTCAGGCTCTTCCAGAGTGTGTTGTTTTGGTGTTTTCATATAGGCTATAAATACTCTGGGTCAGACTCTCTTGATAGATGTGCTTTGCATAGTGCTGAATACAAAAAGCATGTTTTGCAAATAATTATGGAAAATAGTATAGTTTGTATCTTTGCATGTGGTGATATATTCATATCTTTGTTTTAGTTACTGGTACAAATGTTAGATATGCAGGTGTTCGCACATAGATATCAGTGTATCTGAACTTACTTCATCTGATACAAATTATTGGTTCCTCTGTGATCAATATCATGGCAGAAAGCAGCTGCAACCATAGCGAAGGCTTCTAGATCAGTATAATATTTCTTTAGTCTTCCTGTCTATAAAGGAGGAGAGGCTTTTTTGAGTATATACTGGCTTGAGTTTTACCATTGAAATTAAAGAAACTACAAATTTAACATAAGATAGGTTTACAGTGACAAAACATACCATTAATAAGGTGAACATTGTTTGCCCCACGTTGAATCCATGCCGCCAGTTATGGTACGTTATATCCCGATAACCCTTTCTGACAGTATACATCCATCTTGTAAGTACCTGTTACAAATAAAAGGGATTTCATACTCAGGAGTGTTAAAATATAACAAAGTCCTGGAACATCTGTAAAATTAAAATGCAATTTCATATCTTTACAGGAAAATAGGTATCTTCTGCAAAGCTCAAATAATGTTTTTAATTAAAATAAACGTAAAAGCTAACCACTGTTATACAAGTCTCAGAGAGGTAGCCATGTTAGTCTCTAACTTGAAAAACAACTTAAAAAAGGGTAGTCTTGTGACACCTTAGAGACTAACAAAAATATTTGTATAGTATCATGAGCTTTCGTGGGCAAAACCCACTTCTTCAGATGAGATAATCTCATCTGAAGAAGTGGGTTTTGCCCACGAAAGCTCATGATACTTTTCACTGTTATGCAAGTTAATGGTAGTTTAATTTCTTATCTACACCATACAACAATGTGCCATTGAGCTTTACATCGTTATTGAGAATCTGTGAAAAATAGCTACTCAGAACAGTGGAAAAGTAAATATATAGAATATTTTTTATATAAAAAGCTAAGAACTGATGTTGCTTCTAATATTTTACTGTGGGGCTGTTCTAGTTAAAAGAACTCAGAACTGAGGGGGGAAATGTACCTAATACGACAACATAAATCTGACCTCTGCTGGGACTTTGAACTTTTCAACCACATTTATTTCAAAGAATAATCGTATTCCGCACTTAATCAAGCCGTGTTCTGTAACGGGAAAGTCACTGAAACGGAATTCATAAAGTTCCACTTCCTTTGGATCAGGTAATTCCTCTTTCTGTTAGGAAGGAAAAAAAAGACCACAACAGTTTTGCTTTGTAAGAAGGAAACTAGAGTAAGGAAGTAAGTTCAGATACACTGATATCTATGTACAAACACCTGCATATCTAACATTTGTACCAGTAAACTTGCTTTATTACTCTATCCCTGTAGAAAGATCTCATGGTCAAGCCCACTGTGTACATAACTCTCAGGTTTCAATGCACACTAGTATATGTTAAACTGTAATTTCTGGTCAAACAAAGGGGATGGGTGCCATTCATTGCTTCCTGCAAACTAGTATTTCTTCCCCACCTGCATTCCAGCAACATCCATATTATAATATAGTTTCTCCCATCAACAAAGATTATTCAGCAAGTCTGACTGCACACAGTACCTGCAGTTCTTCCTTTCAGGAACTTTTGACTAGCACTGTCTAAAGTGACCCAAACAATGTTGTTTAAACTGTAAGAACAGGAATACAGCACAGCAAATGAAAAGCCTTTTTAGGATAATAAAAGTCCTATGGGCGTGCTTATTAGGGCTTCCAGGCGATTAAAAAATTTAATTGCGATTAATCACGTGCGCCTCCTCTTTGAAATGCCACTGCAGCATTTCAATGGGGCAGTGTTTCATGCAGCCCAGCATTAACTAGAGTCCCCAGCTGACTCCAGGCTCCATGCAGCGCTGCCCCTTGGAAGCGCCGCAGCAGTGTTTCCAAAGGGCAGCACAAGGTGGAGCCCGGGGTCAGCTGGAGTCCCCAGCTGACCTCGGGCTCCATGCAACACTGCCCCTTTGAAGCGCTGTGGTGGTGCATCAAAGGGCCAACGCAACACGGAACCCAGGATCAGTTGGAGTTCCCAGCTGATCCCGGGCTCCATGTTGTGCTGCCCCTTAGAAACACCGCCCCAGCACCTCAAAGGGGCAGCACATTAGGAGCCGAGGATCAGCTGGGCACTCAAGCTGATCCTCAAGAGGGAAGTTAGGGTATGTCTACACTACCCCGCTAGTTCGAACTAGCGGGGTAATGTAGGCATACCGCACTTGCAAATGAAGCCCGGGATTTGAATTTCCCGGGCTTCATTTGCATAAGCGGGGAGCCGCCATTTTTAAAACCCTGCTGGTTCAAACCCCGTGCAGCGCGGCTACACGGGGCTCGAACTAGGTAGTTCGGACTAGGCTTGCTATTCCGAACTACCGGTACACCTCGTGGAACGAGGAACAAGGTGTACCAGTAGTTCGGAATAGGAAGCCTAGTCCGAACTACCTAGTTCGAGCCCCGTGTAGCCACGCTGCACGGGGTTCGAACCAGCAGGGTTTTAAAAATAGCGGCTCCCCGCTTATGCAAATGAAGCCCGGGAAATTCAAATCCTGGGCTTCATTTGCAAGTGCGGTATGCCTACATTACCCTCCTAGTTCGAACTAGGAGGGTAGTGTAGACTTACCCTTAAAGACTAGTCAACTATCCTGTAAGCAAATGCTTTTTGAATAGTCAGTTGACTAGTGGATTAGCTGATTCCCCCCTCCCCTTTTCTGTTTCTATAAGATAGAGGCAGCGGCACTTCAAAGGGCCAGCGCAACATTAACGCCTGCAATTAACATGTTAAAAAAATTAACACGTTAATCCTGGACTGCGTTAATTGCAAGTGTTAACGCATCTCAATGGACAGCCCTAGTGCTTATCTTACCTAAAGACTTGTCTTCTCTTATCAGAGATCCTAGGTGGCCTAAGCTACCTTGAGACACTCCCAAACACTGGAAGGCAGTTTCTTCCCCTTAAGCAGAAGTCAGCAACGTAGGGCTCTCGAGCCAAATATGGCTCAGTATGGAACCAAATATGGCTCTTTTGTCATTCCCAGAATACATGCACATTTTTAAATGAAAATGAAAAATTAATTCAAAATTTTAAAAATGCATAATGACACGTCAAGATGTTTGTTTTTTCTCTACAGGCAGTCCCCGGGTTACGTACAAGATAGGGACTGTAGGTTTGTTCTTAAGTTGAATCTGTATGTAAGTCGGAACTGGCGTCCAGATTCAGACACTGCTGAAACTGACCGCCAGTTCTGACTTACATACAGAATCAACTTAAGAACCCCAGGCGTCCCCAAGTCAGCTGCTGCTGAAACTGATCAGCAGCTGATTCCAGGAAGCCCGGGGCAGAGCAACTCTGCCTGGGGCTTCCTGTAGTCAGCACTGGTCAGTTTCAGCAGAAGCTGACTTGGGGACGCCTGGGGCAGAGCAGCTGGGGTGCTACTGGACCAACCCAGCAGCACCCCATCTGCTCTGCCCCAGACGTCCTGATTCAGCCGCTGCTGAAACTGACCAGCAGCGGCTGAATCAGGACCTGGGGCAGAGCAGCTGGGGTACTGCCGGGTTGGTCCAGTAGTGCCCACGGGCGCTGCAGGACCAATCGGCAGCGCCCCAGCTGCTCTGCCCCAGAGTCCAAAACAAAAGCCTGGTCTGCTGGGGGGGGGAGCACACTAGCTGCGCCCCCCCCCCCCCCAGCAGACCAGGGACACGGGGAGCAGAGCCGCAGCGGCAGCGGGGTGCCGCGCCTCTGAGGCTTTGCTCTGGCAAAGCCTCAGAGGCGAGGGACCCCGCCGCTGCTGCCGCTCCAGTCTGGGTGCCTGTGGTCTGCTGGGGACGGTCCCCAGCAGACCACAGGCACCCGGACTGAAGCCGCAGCCGCGGGGGGGTCCCGCGCCTCTGAGGCTTTGCCAGAGCAAAGCCTCAGAGGCGCAGGGAACCGCCGCTGCTGCCGCTTCAGTCAAAGCGGCAGCAGCGGCGGTTCCCTGCGCCTCTGAGGCTTTGCTCTGGCAAAGCCTCAGAGGCGCGGGACCCCCCGCGGCTGCGGCTTCAGTCCGGGTGTCTGTGGTCTGCTGGGGACCGTCCCCAGCAGACCACAGGCACCGGGTCTCAAGGGGCAGCAGCAGCGGTTCCCGCACTTCTGAGGCTTTGCTCTGGCAAAGCCTCAGAAGCGCGGGAACCCGCCCGGTGCCCCTGGTCTGCTGGAGACGGTCTCCAGCAGACCAGGGGCACCGGAGCAGCTTACAAACGGGGCTTTCTCGCCCCGACTTCCAGGGCGAGAAAGCTCCGTTCGTAAGTGCGGATCCGACATAAGTCGGATCCGCGTAAGTCGGGGACTGCCTGTATTTCATCTTTAACCAGAGGTGAACGTAAGGGGATGCACTGCGGCTAGAACTGGCTGTTGCACTCTGCTTGTTTAAAGGGCCAGCTGAGAGTGCGCTGTAAGGGACGCATGCATGCTCCCAGCTGGGATAGTGAGCAGGGCTGGTGGAGGCAGATGCTTCCAACTGACCATAGCAGCCCGGCTGACTGACACTGTCTGTCCCCAGCTACTGTGCTCCTGGGGCAGATCCAATGGTCCCACCCTGGCAGCCCTGAGACTGCTGCAACAGCCCAGTTGTAGTGGCCCAGTTTGGGCTCCAGCCGCGGCAGCCTGGCTAACCAGACCCCAATCAGGGCCCAACTCCCATCTGAGCGTAGTGTCTTGGCTCTGGCCCCGATCCTGGAGCAGACCCTGTGGCCCGGTCCCCCATCTGGCTGCAGGAAGAGCTGGCAGCAGACCCCCTCATGGTGTAGCATGGATAGAAGTAGAAGCCACAATCCAGCTGCGGCAATCCTGGCTCAGCCCCTCGTCCAGCCACTGCTGCCTGGGTGCAGCAGCCCAGCCCCAGCCAGGCAAAGTAATCTGGCCCCAGGGTCCTCTCACACACTCTACTTCCCACCCTAACACCTGCTCTGCTTCCTCCACCTCCCATACACTCCAACCCCCTGCCCTGAGCCCCTCATACAGCTCAACCCTGATTTCTGCACCCACAAACTGCAACCCCAGCAGTAGCTGAAGTCCCATTAAATAAAATCTGTGAGCACGTTTCATTTATGCTATTATTAATCATGTCAATTTTCAGGAATATTAAGTTGTATATTTTCAGTCATGCACATGGACATTCTTATACGGCTCTTTGTTGACCACTTGTTCTGAATGTTGATGTAGTTTAGCTCTTCAGTTTGAAAAGGTTGCCAAGCCCTGCCCGTAAAAATCTCACAACACAGTCCCTTTCCCCTTAAGACAGTGTCTCTAAAAATCCCTCTTAGCCTTTGATCTCCCCACCTTCAGAGAGTGGGTGACTTAGTCCTGGGAAAACCCATCTGGCAAGCCCGCCAGGGAAGCCAAAGTAGGATATCAGTTAATAATCTGAGGTGTTTGCTGAGGAACTCTTATCTAGGCCACCACCCGTCTTCCTGGTTAGTTTTCTTACTATCTGGCTATTAACCCAGTATATGTGTACAGTTCAGTAAATATCTTAACAGTGCTCAGACAAACGTAAACTGGGTGGTGTTTGGTAGATTACAGGAAACTACAAATCTGTCACACTCATTTGCCCTTCCCTACCCAGTTGTGGATGGCTCTGTGCCAGTGAGTTGGCCCAAGTACAATTTAGAGCAAACTCTGCTTTAAACCACACTGGATTCCAATGGCCTCAAGGGACAGTTCTGGCAGCAGGACTGCCTGAATATGTGTTCTTTCTCCCCATGAATACCCTTTATTTTAGGAATCAGAGGGGTAGCTGTGTTAGTCTGAATTTGCATAAACAAAGAGAAGTCCAGTGGCTTGAAACATAAGCTTTTATGGGCAAAGACCCACTTCATCAGATGCATGTCGTGGAAATTCCAGAGGCAGGCATAAATATACAGGCACATGAAAAGAAAGGAGTACCAATCGAGAGGACTGACTTTAAAATTTTCTTTTGACACTTTCGGTTTCACTACTGGATGTGCTTATATAATCAGATGTAATTTAACTATAAAAACCTTATATGGCCTTAATATTGATATCTACAGTGTTTTTAGGGGAAGGAGGAAGTAGTAGAAAGAGAAAGCTCATCTTAGATAATTATCTATAACTTTAACCACAGATTCTTGCTACATTGCAAAATAAATAAAAACAAGTTAACTGAAGTTTTACAAATATCTGAAAAATTATAGAAATGTATCAGGTGCTACTGCTATTACCCCACTTCATGCCCTATAGTTTCATGGCTCATTCTGACACCCTGACAATTTTCTTTTCCTTGTATGTATGTTGGACTAATACATACACAGATACACACCTTTTTAAATTGAGTTTTTGCCATTTTATATACTGTAGATTCCCATATAAAATTCATTCATATTCACTTATTCAGACTGAATAACAAATGGCAGAGTCAATCCCATTAATCATAAAATAAAATGAAGACAAAATTAAAATTATTAAGAGGAGCAAATAGTATTTCATTTTAAGGAGGCAGTTATAACCCCTTCAGACCACAGTAGTACTTCCTTTTTAACTCTTGGAAATAAGACGTTGATCCTGCAAACCCCTAAGAATGTAAGTAATTTTCAGTGGAACTACTCATGTGAGTGACATAAAGCTTGTGCCTAAATGTTTGGAAGCTCAGGGCCTACATCAGTATGCTGCTCATGACAGTGAGTGTTAGCAATATACCTGTCCCAATATCAAAAACACATTCAGCGTTTATTTTCTTGATATCTATCATACCGTTACTGGTCAACATAATAGAGTGAATTTTAATTATGGTTTGGTGCAATGTGTAATCCTGGTTCAAGACTAGGACCTGGAGGAGCTAATGCTATACAAAGAGTACAGAATTTCAGATGCAATGCTGATTTTCATAGAGATGTGCCACAGATTACTTTAGCCCAGGCTCTCTTGTTTTAAACAATCTAACTCATTCTGAAAAGGTTCAACCAGTAGGAAGTTGTATATTTACTAAAAACTGATTGTTGCTTTGTGAATATTTAGGTGAGCCCTAGTTCCTAATTTTGCATTTGGACCTTTTTTACCTACTTGTGGCAATCAAACAAAGCAAATAAAGTATTCAGTTTCCATGTAGTGATGCTGACCATGCAGCCTAGAACAGAATTTGGCTATTTTCTTTGAATTGAGATACCACCACAATGATCCCTGGATAGTCCAGCTCATCTTCAACATTATAAATTCTTTACTTCTCTGACAGATTTTCATATGAAAATCCAGGTAGGTTGTTGTTTCAGTGGTTTGGTACCATGGGGAATGTATAGGTTCCATATCGGTGTATGAGAGAAAGTAACATATTGCCAGAAATATTTTTACAAGGCACCTGCTCAAGACCCATGGAGCTGATGACTAATATATGTTGCATCAAGTAGAAGAAGGTTAAATAACGCATTTTTAACCCAAAGGAGACACCTAAAAGCCTGAAATTAATAGGCCACTGAAAGTTAAGAATCAGGTTTTATTACATACCAAAATCTTGAGGAGGGTCTTCTCATCACAGTCTTCAGTACTAGTTACATTTAGTTTCTCTTTGTATTTCTAAAATGAAAATAAATGAAAAATTAAGTTTCTGTTTGAAATAAGATTCCTATTTGAAATCTGTGATACTAGACAGAGACTCACCAATATGGACTGAATTTCTTCAGGGGTGGCCTTTGTCTGGTACATGAGCATTTCCTGAGCAATGTCTTTCCTGTTTTCAAGCTTATTCATTTTGTCATAGGTGTCAGTATTTAAAACAGACCAACCAAGGAATTGTGTAAGAGTCTGGAACAAAGTAGAGGAAAATGGAGATGATGCAGTGACAATTCAATTGTCAGTTTCCTTTTAATATTAAGCCAAACTGAACTGCTTAAGATGTCCAGCTGGATGCATACATGTTTTTCACTCAGTACAGCCTCTGAGTCACAGGCACTGGCTTCCTCAGTGCCCTCCGGGATGCTTAAACCTGCTCTGCCCCAGACCCACCCCTGCCCAATTCTACCCCTTTCCTCAAGCCCCCACCTCACCCCTTCCTGCTCAGTTACACCACTCTCCCCTGAGTGTGGCACATCCTTGATCTTTTGCTTCCTGCCCCAGTGCCTCCTGCATGCCACAAAACAGCTGTTTGGTAGGTGGGAGAGGCTGGGGATTAAGGGGCGGAAGCTGGCTGCCGGTGGGTACTAAGTTCCGAGTAAATTTTTTCCATGGATTTTCCACAGAGTTGGTGCCTCTGCTCTGAGCTGCTCACAATTTTTTAATACATGCACTTCAGAACAACCATGTAATGCAGGAAGCATTTTTCCTGTGGGCAGCTCAGGTGCACAGAGGTAAAATGACTTGCTTAGTAGATGAGTGCACACTTGCATCTGTGCAGAACCCCAGTGATGTCAATGGGGCTTTATATAGGCTTGCTCTAAAGGAACTCTTTGCAGGGCCTTAGGGGCTACATCCAGTGTATCAGATATTCTGTCATCTCTGCCCTGAAGACTACAAATACTAATTAATGTCAGATGAACAATACTGAGCATCTTTATCTAATTTAATTGGTAGTGTTAGAATGATTTTATGGTATCCACCATTTTTTTACTCCTGGAAAAAAGCTCATGCTCCATCATAACTCTACTAGTGTATAAGGAGTTTTAATGAAAATATTTTTACAATTAAGAAATTGTAATGAGGAAGCTAACAAGCTTTCAGTAATTGCTACCTCAAATAATCTTTTTAGTGATTTTTAACTGAGACTTAACAAAATATATCTTGTAACATTAAATGATCCTCTAAAAAACTTGTGTCTCATTAAACTTACTTCAGTAATCTGTTCATCAGATTCATCAAAGGGTTTGCCATCTTTTCTGTTGTAAAATGTAGCTACTCCCACAATTTCTTCTTTTTTGTTGACAATAGGTAAAGATAGGACATTTTTGATAGCCCAGCCTGTCTCATCCACAGGCCCTTTCTGCAAGTGAACAAAAAGAAAAGGAAATGTTGCAATTTCTTTTAAAATAGTACAACAGAATTTTGGTGGTATAATTGTACTTAAAGGCCACAAATAAGTACAATAGCCAAATTATCAACCACCTCTGCAGCGATGGGATGTATAAATATTTATGTAATCAATTTTCTGACTAATGAGTAGATGGCACTAGAGTACTTTCCTATAATCATTACAATAATAGAAATAGTGTGTTATTACCTGAAATGAAAAATATTCATCTGCTGGTGCATTCATCATGTTACAAATCTGCAGTATAAGGAAACAAAGTACACTTATTTAGGTGCAGTATATACACTCAAATCCATAGTCTGGCATTTTAAAAAGGCATATTCATTTTCTAAGAGAAAATTAACTGTCATTTTACAGAAATTAAAACTATTATAGAAGTAGAATTAGCTACTCTGGAAACCACTCTGCCTTGGGTATGGTGCTCATAATGTATTTTATTAAGCATGATGGTTGCTTAACAATATGCAGGAAGAAGGCAACATTTTAGGGCAGGAAGTAAAGAAGAATATTATATCCAATTTGAAATTGTGTGAGGAGTTTTAGGGAGAGTAAATACTTGAGCTGAAACTCAGCTTGCCTGGCCTAATCCCTACTGTTATAAAAAGCCACAGAATCAGCAATGACTACAGTACATGGAGATCTTTAATTTTGTATCTCCTCTGAAAGACATCATCTTATACCATGTAAAATCCTTGATTCAGTACTGATTCGACACCAAGCCATCTTTCTGTTTAGAACTCTGTAACAGGACTAAAGCTAAACAGAAAATTAATAACTTGTCCCTCCAGGCTATTGATTGGCCCTTGTTCTCTGTGGCCACCAAGATCCTGGAAACTGTGATATACTTATATAGGCATTTTTTTATTTCCAGGCATTTAGCCATATAAAGAAGTTTTGATGATGGCTTGTGAAGTCCCTTCTTGATCAGAGAACTCTATAAAATGTGTATTTTTTTGTGTGCAATTACTTACCATTCCATTTTCAGCAACATAAGTTGGCAACCCACTGACAAGACACCAGTGATCTGCAGGAGGCGATCTGGAGACACAGAATGAGACTAAATAAATCAATGTCATAGACATAAACGTGTTGCAGTTCTTCCTGAGCAGTGCTGCTAACTGCTGCATAGTTAATGAGCTGGCAAGAAATACTTACGGAATTACTTTTATTTCTTCTTTTCCATGTAAAATATAATCAATAATCTTATAAAAGATTACTTCCTAAATAAAAAAAGGCAAAAAAACATGCATTCATTAACCTGTCCAATGAAACAGCAAAATTATGACATGTAAAAAGGAACCATTTACACTTACTCTGCCATCTGGGGTTTTTGGTCCTTTGTAAGGCTCTGCTTCTCCCAGTTTGATTGGCCATTCATCATAGAATTCCTAAAAAAAATTACATACAAATTAATAAGACAAGGCTTTTCTAAGATACATACAAATAGGTAGCATAGAATCCATATACAATAATTTTATGCTATAATCCCACTTGGTCTGGTTCCATTTCAAAACAATATGAAGAAAACATTGTTAAATCTATACCAAGCAAAGTTTTAGCAAGTAAGCTAGACGTTAATGTCAAACCCAATGCTAGCAAACTGCATGGCTTTCTCAATGTTTTAGTGGGTGGGAGAAGTGTGCAATAAAAATAATCACCTGAGCTCAATCTGCATGCCCGACTCATAAGGCCTGCCCTATTTTTTAAATGTATTTTATGGGTAATTCTGGTGATTCTTATTTGAATAAAGATTACATCTCACATCATTTGGAAACCATACTTAGAAAGCGTAGCACATTGCTTCCATGAAGAAAGGCACATTAGAGATATCCATGGTAGATAGATTAGGTAGTCAGACAGATTACTTTTTTATAATCTTGAGTTAAATGAATTCTACATTTCTAAGTAATTGGTAAAATGTTGGTTACCTTCTCTTTGGTCATATCGAGCAGACCAACAGAGTATCTTTCACAGTTCAAATACATTCGAATAGTATACAGTGCTTTGTGAAACTGTCGCTCAATATCTGTCAGTTCTTCAAATACTTTGTTGGCAGACCATAAAAGCATCTGGTTACAATGAGAGAAAAATGGGTAAATATTCATGTGATAAAAAAGAACATATTACAGATGAAAAGAAAACATAACCTCATGAATATCAGAAATTAAAAATGAATTGATTATGGATGAAGAGATCCTTGTTTTATGCATTGTGGAACAATTTTTGTCTGTAGAACAGTGTGAGAACATTTCATAATAATGATTTCACAGAAGTAAAAGCTAATGAAGTTTCTCATTAACAAATCCTTCTTTACCTGACTTCTTCGGGTTTCAGTATTGTAGAGATATGTAGTATGATATTGTTTTATGGCAACAGAAACAAAATTGAGGTATTTCTTAAAGACCTGTAAATGACAGAAAACAAAAATAAGATGTAATATGAAGCCAAGTAATAGGTGCTGTCACACTTATTGTTAAAAGAAATATAGTGTTCCTGTTTCAAAGTCTGCAATTACCTCTTCATCCTCTTTAGAGAATTCAGGGGCATTTAATTTGTTAAGTGCCATTACAACAGCAAGCACCTCTTTGCCTTGCATAATAGGGGTTGCCATCATGTTGTTAGTTGTGTAACCAGTTTGCTTGTCCACAAAGTCAGAAAAATGATTATTCTGAAAAAACAAACAAAAATCAAAGCGTATTTAGTTATGATGAACATTTATTATTTGTTACTTATTCATACAGTGCTATATATGTGAATGGAGTTTCACAATATAGAGAAAGATGGATCCCCAACCCAAAATACTATATCAATCAGAGGTTCCAATCTTGCAAACATTTGTGTGTGTGCTTTACTTTAACATTATGTGTGTGTGTACATGTTGATATTGAACACACACAGGTTCTCCTTATGACAATGACAAAGAAGAGGAGGAAGGAAAAAGAAGAGAATAATAAAATTATGTGGTTATTTGGGAGGCTAATGACTTTGAATTGAAAATAATTATTTATATTTGTGTATGTATTACTAATAATAGTATTTCACCATTCCTATAGATAAAATGCTTAATATTACCTCATATTACAATTGTGAAGCTGACATAAAAAAAAGTAGGCCCACATTCTCAGGCCTGTTCCATTCTGAATGCTCGAACTCTAGGCCGTGTACTGACAAGATTGTGTCTGATGGGTAAGAGTCCCCAGCAAGTACAGACCTAGCTGAGGCAGTTGTTACACTTCCCTCCTGGCAGTCTCCCACTTCCTGCACAGAGGGTTATGCTTGGGCTAGGAGGACGTGAGAAAGGGAGTAACAAGGACAAGCATGTGAAGGACAATCTTTAAGAGTTGTATGAACCCCTTGGGCCAGTACCACACAGTCAAACAAAAAGCCAGAGCCCTTGCTCTGACGTCCCACCCTTGAAGCTGGATGCAGCAAAGAATCTGTGATCTTTGAAAACCAGATGCGGTATCATCGATGTGCTTTAGTAAAATGCTGCTATTGTTGGGGAAGAAGCTGCTGTTCTGTGCAACTGTTTTGTATTCATATTTTGAAATAAACTTAAATTTCTCTTTGCAATGCTTCTAACAACAAGTAATATTTAAAATGTATTGTAAAATATTATCAAAACACCAGATTAAACACAAATGCTGGACATTTTTGGTTTCATAATTTGCTTGAGTGCCACAGGATGATGGAAAATGGCAGCAGTATCCTTTGCATACAACTAACTTTTAAGGATGGCTCTGCCATTAGATCAGCCAGTCAGCTCAGTGGAGCTGAATGACTTCAGTCAAAGGGTGAATGCTATTGGCTAGTGGACATCACTGCAGCACTTGATGGAAGGGAAAGACCTATCTTCTCATGCCCTAACTGTGCTCCTTTGTAGTAGATTAAAGATGAAATTGTGACCATTTGAATTTTCAGTTAAAATATATAGCTATTAGATTTGAAGAAGCATCATAAACTACCCTATTGCCTTTCTTTTATGAAACAATTAACTTTTGTTTAACACAGTAGAGAGTAAAATAAAAGCTAGCACAAAAGGCTGGGTCTTAAGACCTATTGTGAAAGCTTAAATGAGACTTAAGTTGTCTATGAACTTTGTGTTGGTGTTTTGCACAAATATGAATTTTACCCTGAACAAAAATTTCACAAAGTTTTTAGAAAACAATACAGAAGTTTAGCTAGATAAGATGTGGCATATTCACTTCAGCAGTTTTTAAATTGCTTCTTTCCACAACTGCCTAACTTCTTCCGAGGCCAGGTCTGCATTAGGGGCAGAGTCAAACTAAGGGTGTGTCTAGACTACTTGGCTTCATCGATTGAGCCATGTAGATTAGACAGATCAGCAAAGGGAAATGAAGCTGCGATTTAAATAATTCAAATTTAATTTCATTTAAATTTACATGGCTGCTGCGCTGAGCCGACAAACAGCTGATCAGCTGTTTCTCGGCTCAGCGCGCTAGTCTGGACGCTCCGTGCCGACCTGAAAGCCTTTTATCAACATCCCCATTATGCCTCATAGGATGAGGTTTACTGGGGATGTCGATAAAAGGCTTTTATGTTGACAGGGGAGCGTCCAGATTAGCGCGCTGAGCCGACAAACAGCTGTTATTTAAATCGCGGCTTCATTTCCCTTTGCCAAACAAACAAATCTACATGGCTCTGTCAATGGAGCCATGTAGTTTAGATGTACCCTGAGGTACGCAACTCCAGCCATGTGAATAGTGTAGCTGGAGTTGGCATACCTTAGTTTGATTTACCATGGTGTCACCACTGTGTGTGTGTGGGGGGGGGAGGTCAACCGGAGAAACTCCTTGCAAACAAGTGGAGTACTGGAGTCGTCAGGAGAGCGCATCAGTGGAAGATTTAGTGGGTCCTTACTAGACCCTGCAGCATCAATCTCCCCTTAAGTGGAGACAAGGCCTATGGGTCCATACTGCAAACACTTATGGACAGGAGCAGTCCCATTGACTGCATGTGCACTGGTTTACAGGACTGGACCCCAATTCATTAGATACAGCAATAAACCAGAACATTTCCTGCAAAAAAGTCTCAACTTTTGTTTCTTTCAAACAATGCTCAGCCAAGAGCTGGACCTTGGGGTTGTAAGCTAACCCTTTGCCTGCTGGAGTAAAATTGTGCAATGTGCATATCTAATACCTCTCTCCTGAAAACAATCACTTCCCTAATTTTACAAAAAAACAAATATAGACAGTTTTTAAAAAGTTATATCACTGGCAGTTTTGTGTTTTGATAACCCTCTCAGTTAAGTATTGCTTGTCATTAAGTCTCTAGCCTTTATATAACTCTTAGCGGGGGCAGATATACGGCAGGGCGAACGGGGCGGCCGCCCCGGGCCCCACGCTTCAGAAAGCACTGCGCATGTGCTGTGGCGCTGCTGCGCATGCGCATGGCGTCACTGCGCATGCGCTGTGGCAAAGGGGGGCCCCGCGGAATTATGCTGCCCGGGGCCCCGCAAAACGGTCATCTGCCCCTGACTTTTAGTACCTGGAATAGGTTGCTGAGCCTCTTCCTTTGTTAATGAAAACATTGTCTACTGATGTTGGTAGCATTCACAGCCCTACATGGACCAATTACCTTTTCATTACCATTGTCTGTAACATATCACTTTTACTACATTGATTTGTTTTCTTCTCCTGTGTCATTGCAAACATCTCTTGTTTCATATAGGCACTGAGCAAGCAGAGTTTATTGTTTTGCTTTTACATGTTTCTGTTTGTGATTCCTTTGTTATATGGAGAGTTGTTAAGGAAGGTGGCCAGTGAAAGAAGGCATTTAAGGCCCTATTGGCAGTGATTGCCTGGTTACAGGCCAATTGAATATTCTGACTCAAGGTGGCCATCAAGATAACTTCTGCTAAGAGTTTTCAGTTTTGTTATTTTTATATATTCATGCAGTTTTCTCAGCAATCTTGTTTAGAAGGATGCTGGTATCACAAAATTACTCAAAATATACAGTCACTTGCTGATATGAATAATCTTTTTGGATTATATTTGATGCTTTTAAAATGTTTGTATTACATAAGTCATATGTAACACCATATCATGCAAAATATGTATAGAGCTCACAAAATGCCCTAATTTACAGCACAGCACAGCACATATAGATTCTCTCTTCATTTGTGCATGCTGTAAATTCTTTTTGCTTTAGCTAAGGTTCTGCAAGCCAAAGTGGCATTTCAACCCTATTTCACATTTTATTCACTTTTTTCTCCTTCAGAAGTCTAACCCATCTCCATAGCAAAGCTGGCATTAAAACATTTGTATGTGCTAATTAGAGTAACTACCCTCTTAGTGGGGATTCATATACAATTAATAGCCTTTCATCTAGTGCTTGAATAGCCTAAAATTACACATTCTATATATCTTCATACTAAACAGAAATTGACAAAATGTTTCCCCTCTTAGCTGATTTTAGCTGTAATGTAAAAATAGTGTACCATGACAGTTTTGGTATTCCAAGCATGTGCAAAACAAGTACAACAGGCCACATCAGTATTACTTGGGAACCACATTCAGATTCTGACATAGCGGATCCAGTTTGCATTCCATTTTGTCTGTACTTATCTCAGCAGTGTTGGAGGTGGTTCCAGGGAAAAATCAAAATAAATCTATTATTCTGTCAACACAAAATCCAACCAAGGAATTTATTCCTTTTAGTCCAGCCTACATTTTGCCTCCTAAATCTGACAGTATTCAAAACATTCTTTTTGACATTATGGTAAAAAATTCTACTTTTTGTCTCATCAATAATAACCTGATCAGAGAAAAGGCTAATGGAGGACATCCATAAAAGCATTTAAAGCTTAATTTTAGTTATAGGCAGAGGTGGTCGCATCATCTATTATTAAGGTCTCCCAAAACTTCCTATTATAAGACTCTGTTTTCAGTTGCTTATAACTTTGCCATACTTTAACTGTTTGAGATAAAATTTTCCATGTGAGGTTTTTGCTTCATACATGGAGCTGGGTATAGGAAGGAAGCTGCTTCTTTCTGGACAAGAGGTCCTCAGTCTAGGAAACACTGGAAGAAAAACTATAAAGCGGGGATGAGAGACAGGCCTGACAAGGAGTTGGAGGGAGGGGGGAGAGTTGGGGATGGCTGGGCAAATTGATTGGGAAAAGGAGCTGAGTAAGGAACGTAGGAGATACTGAAATTGGATGAGGAGCCTGGAGAAAGTAGATGGGATTTAGAGCAAGAGGAGGGGCTGAGCGGAGAGATGTATTAAATGAAGAGTTAGGCAGTGTGAATTGGGACTGGCTGAGCATGGAGACTGGAGACAAGAAACTGGGACATGAAAAGCCATGTCTACACTATGAAATTATTTCAAAATAACTAAATTTGAAATAATAACTCCAGAAATAAGAAAATTTAAATAGTGTGTCCCCACTATGGGGGAGCCTTAAAATTAGTCCGTAGCAGGTTCTGTTATTGTGGATGCGCTACCTCAAATTAAAGCCTCAAGAAGCATGAGGGAGTAATTACTTCGAATTACTCTGAGGCACAGTTATTCTGAAATAGCAGCAGTGGCATGTCCACACTACTGCTATTTCAAAATAACTATTTTGAAATAAGCATTATTCCCTGAGGAAAACAGGAGTACAGATTTCAAAATAACCAGCCCGTTATTTCGAAATAACAGGCTTGGTAGAGTGTACTTATTTATTATGTTGAAATAAGAGGGGTTATTTCTAAACAATTCCCTAGTATAGACCAGAGGTAAGAGGGAACTAGGACTTGCTGAGCAAGGAAACTGGGACTTGGGGGAATGTGATGAAGACTGGGAATCATATGAGAAATTGAGGCTCAGAGAGTGATCCCAGAGCAGAAGACTAGGCCTGGTTGGGCAAGAAGACTGGGTTTCTGATGTGAAGCCTGAAGAGTGGAGGCTGAGACTGGTAGGAAAGGAAAATAAGACTTTTAGTGGTAGAGACAGGACTGGGGCAGAAGCAGATTGAAGGGAATGGAGCAGAAGATGTCAAGCTTGGGGGAAAACCTGCAGAATAGCCTGTACCTACTAGTGCATATTCTTCTCTCCAGAACGTGGAATTTCCTCTGCAATCAGCAAAATCTGAAATTCACGGATAAAGTATGCACCTAATCCTCTAGTTCTGGTTCACATAATTCTGATTACAACCTCCTATGTTATCAGTCATTCAATGCTGAGCATGCTGGCAGAACACTGTGTTGTGAATTTAAAGGTTCTAACTGCTAATGAACCTTTCTGTGTTAATAATAGGGCTGTCAGGTGATTACAAATTAATTTTTTATTAATCACATTATTAAAATAACAATTGTGGAATTAATCATGTTGTTAAATAATAACAGAATAACACTTATTTAAATACTGCATACAATTTTCTACCAAGGACTTGAGTCACAAATGTAATTAATACATTATTTTTTTAACAAACGTCATCAGCATAGAAGCATGTCTGGAATAGTGGCTGGAGCATGAAGGTATAGGTACACCCTTTCCTTCTGGAGCAGGAGTGCTTGAATTCTCCCTTCTCTAAGCCCTGCCCCCATTCCATTCTTTCCCCCCAAGAACTGCCCCACCCCATCCCCTATACCAGCGTTTCTTAAACTTTTTAAGACTGAGGAACACCAAACAATAATTTTTTTATAAGGAACACCGAGAATTTTTTGTTGACCAAAAACAAACAACAACAACAAAGGTTGGGGGGGGGAGGGCGGGTGGAGAATGGGTCGGAAGCAAAGTTATTGACCAAAAAAAGGGTTTTGGGGGGAAGTTATTGAGCAAAATAATAATAATAATAATAATTAATAATAAAAGGTTGCCTGTCCCTTTAAGGACAGCTATTTTGAATTCTATTGTTCTCCGTGGCACACCAGTGTGCCATGGAGCAGAGTTTAAAAAACACTGCCCTACACCCTCTCCCAAGAACTGCCTCTGCTCCTTCCTTGCCCACCCCATTCCTCCCTATCTCCAAATCCCTGCCCCTGCTTTGCCTCTTCCCCACCTCCTTCCCCAAATGCACCCTATCCCATCCTCCCTAGTCAACTGGGGCTTTCTGAATGCTGTGAATTAGCTGTTTGAGGTGCTCCAGAAGTGCTGGGAGGATGGGGGACAAGTTGGTCAACAGGGCAACCAGTGGGTGAGAGGCATGGGAAGGAGGGAAGCAGAGAGGGGAAGCACAGCTGCCAATGGGTGCTCAGTACCCTCTAATTTTTCCCTGGAGGTGCTCCAACCCTGGAACATCAATGGAATCAGTGCCTATGCATAAAGAAACATAAAAATATCTGGCACCTAAATACCTTACAATGTCAGCTACAAAAGTGCCATTTGAACACCTGTTCTCATTTTCCGGTGACATTGTAACAAAGAAAAGGGCAGCATTACCTCCCATAAAAATAAACACACTTGTTTGTCTTAGCCATTGGTTGAACCAGTAGTAGGACTGAGTGACTTGTAGGCCATAAGTTTTACATAATTTTGTTTTTGAGCACAGTCATGTAACAAAAAACATTTGTAATTTGCACTTTTGTAATAAAGTGATTGCACTACAGTACTTGTACGAGGTGGATTAAAATACAATGATTATAAATATTACAAATGATTATAAATATTTGTAATAAAAATAAGTATAGAAAGTGAGCACTGTATATGTTGTACTCTGTGTTGTGACTGAAGTCAATATATTTGAAAATGTAGAAACACATCCATAAATATTTAATACATTTCCCTTGAGATTATGTTAAACAGTATGATTAAAACTACAGTTAATCCCAATTTAAAAATTGATTAACTGCAATTAATCATTAGTCATATTTCAAATGATGCCACATGATGGCATTTCTGCTTTTCAGTTTGTTTTTCAAAACATAAATTTGTGCGCAAGCATGTACGCTTACCCACACACAAACTTTAAATTAAAAGAATGCACGCGTACAACATTACTTTAGTCCCCTTGTGCATATGCATTATGATTAGGGTTGCCAGATGGTTGAAACAAAAATACCGCACTCCCTTCCCCTCCCAAAAAAAACACCCGGAAAAAATTCTGTTGAAGGAAAAAAAAGGGGGGGGGACCAAAGTTGTTGAGCAAAAAAAAAAAAAAGGACTCCAAGACTTATTAAGCAAAAGAAAAAAAATTAAAATAAAACAGCATTAAAACAGCATGTCCCCTTTAAGAGTGAGTGCAGGGATAGGAACAGGGGAGCGGTTGAGCACTAAGACCCAGGGGAAGCATTGCTTCCCCTTGGTCGGCAGCCATTTTGTGCCGGCAGCCTTGCGGAATCAGGTATGCATGGGAGCTGGAGTCAGCGGGCTGGGGGTGTTGGGAGCCACGGGAGGGGGTGAAGGGGAAGCCGGGTGCTGAGTGTTTGTAGGGTTGCCAGGTGCCCAGAATTTTCACCTACTGGCTGGGGAAAAAATCAGAAAATACCAGACATTTTAGGTGTCCGGTATTCTCTGAATTTTTTTACCGGACAGGAGGCGAAGATACCGGACTGTCCGGGTGCATACCAGATACCTGGCAACCCTAATTATGATCCCAAAGTATTTTTTTCTCCAGGGTCCCTGCCTAATTTGGGGATCTGTTCTGGGATTAATCAAAATTGTATAATGAAAGAGAATGTTAGGGGTTAGAACCCCTGCCTCTTTCGTTACAGAACTTAGGAGGTATATACCATTTGTAGTATAGGGGCAGCTGGGCCTAGGCCTGCCATTAACTGAAGGCCCACTTCCTCAATTAAGGGGGAAGAACCACCAAACTCGAGCACAAATGATTTCTGGGGACAGGAAATTAAAAAACAAAAACAAAAACAAAAACAAAACAGGAGTGGGAGTGACGTCAAAGATAAAATCTCATTGATCTAGAGAAGGACACCAAGTAAACAATCCTGACAGTGTCAACGCCTCCTCAAGGGTGTGTAGGAAGTCAGTGGACACTTCCCAGACATGACTGAACAATAGACTGGCCAGGTGAAAGATATATACCATTTTAAAGTCCTGGAAACAAGTAGGTCTAGGCCTGCCCAAAAACTAAAGGCCTTCACCATCAGGTAAAGGGAGGAACCATTACATCCAGACTCCAGTTGATTGTGTGGAGGTGACGGGGGAAGCAGGAAGGGGAGAGGGAAGAGGGGTAACAAAGAAGAACACAGGAATGGAAGCGAGCTCAAAGATTGAAATTCAAGGATCCAGGCAGAGAATGCCAGTCAGCACCCACTGCTCCTTAATGGTATGTAGGGAGTCAATCAAAATTGCGTTCCATCCCTGCCTTTTTCATACAGTTCCTGTGTGATGCTAGACTTAAACTCAGCTTTTCACAGGTGCTCAGTAATTACATGTTCCTCATTTTCTAAGGGTCTATGCTAAGACTCCCTAGGCCTGATTTTCAGAAGTACTGGGCACTCACAGCTGCAACTGAAATTAATGGCAGCTGTGTTTGAATATATAAAGTGCTGTATAATGCTAGCTAGTCTGAAAAATCAAGTCCCAAGCATCTCAGACTAGGTACCCCAAACTAGTGGTTTCTTATGACCTTTATCACACTTCTTATGACCTTTATCACACTGTGCTTCAGTTTCTCATTTACAAAATGGAGAAAATGCCACCCCCTCACCTCACCGGGTTTTGTGAAGATAAATGAAATACTGTTAAAGAAGCATTCAAATACTATATTGATGAGCATCATAGAAAAGCCAATATGGAAACTGATAATTGTGTCTTTGGAGTAGGGTTTAAATAGTTTTCAGTAATTAGGCCCACCACTACACATCGACCAATGAGTGTAAAAGAAAATAATGAATAACTGTTAATTAACTGAGCGCCATCCAGCCTCTTCACTGAAGGAGGCAGAGAATTTGTGGAAAAATAGTATTTGAGTGTGTAATTAAAAACTGTATCTTAATGCCCCGGCAAAAGGAAGCAAAAAATGAAAAAAACCACTTCAGTTTGTGGAATACAAAGTACCTCAGCTGCTTGTAAGATTTGCCATTAGAAGCTTCAAAGAAGTATTCAATTGTTTTTCTGCTACTAAGTAACCACAAGAGGAATTTTAAAATCCTGAGTTCAATAGAGAGAACTTACACGTGTCCCTCAGTGAAGAAGTTGCATGGCAGAGATGAAAATGTATTTGTATTAGTCCACCAATTGTGTATTCCTCTAATCCAGGGTTTCCCAACCTATGGGTCGGGACCATTAAATTTCAAAAGGGTTGCCAAGTATCTCCCCAGGTGGCTCTGCCCCCTCTCCTGCACCCGTTTTTGAATTGCCTTGGGTCACCACGTCTTCCTGAATTGTCAAAATATGTCCCCACCTGGAAAAGGTTGGGAACCGCTGCTCTAATCTCTGCTTTACTACTTTTGGAGTTTTGCCTTCAGTAATTGTTGCTAGGATGTGTCTAACTCCTAGGCCAATATAGAAATGCTGAATTGTTCAGAATTCTTCCGTGCTGGGCCCTGGAAGAGTTCTCTGTCATTTGGTGGCTTATCTTTTAAAACTTGTGTTTTTCTGTTCTAGAGGAATATCTGATAGCCCATAAATCTGAGTAGTCTGTATATGTGGAAAGGAATGAGGATTTTTTCTCTAAACCAAAGTGCTTTATGTCTTTTACCATATTTGCAAAGAAGTCTCTTGCATAGGCCATTTGAGCTCCTGAGGAAGTAAAGTATCATCACCATAAATCAAGTTAGAAAGAATAAAAGGAAAGCAATTCTGCCTTGGTTTTAGTTGATCTTGGGATATCTTCTTCAAACTCTACTACCTTTCATATTTTCAAGAAGGCTGAGTTGCTGTAGCATTAAAATAGCACTCTTTCTCCCACCTTCGCTAATCTCTAATAATTCTGACCTTGTTTCCTGGAAACTCCCTTCCCAAGGCTGTTCTAATAATCTCCCTCCAGCTTCCAAATCTTGTCTTAAGATTCTCCTTCTCCATCAGACACACCTTATTATAATACTGTGTCAGTTAGGGAAGTGACTCTGCTTTCTTTTTGAATAGCCAGAAATTGGAATTGGTGGCCTCTATGAAAACCTGCTTAATCCTGGGTAACTTTGGTTCTTTTGAAGTTCACACATAACCCTTACGTTATCTTCTAAGGCAGGGATAGACAATAAAAAGGGTGTTAGTTCATCAGGGTTAGCCCCTGGTGGGCTGCTGCCACTATACTTACCTGCACCTCCGCAGATATGTGCAATTGCAACTCCCATTAGCTGGAAGTGGCAATCTGTGACCAACAGGAGCTGTGATCCCTTGTACCTGCAGAGACACAGCTACATAGGGTGGTGTGAAGGCCTGGAGGGGCTAACTCTGGAAGACTGGATTTGGCCCACAGGCCAATATTTGCCCACCTTAAAATAAGGAATAAGGGATCTTTCAGAAAAGGCTTTATTTCCCGAAAGATCCGCGTCTAGACTGGCTCTTTTTTCCGGCAAAGCTCCGAGCCGGAAAAAAGCGGCAGCCATTTTTATGCAAATGAAGCGGGGGGATTTAAATCCCCGCTTCATTTGCATTTGCGATGTGTCTAATTTGCATCCCTTTTACAGAAAAGGGATGCAGTCTAGACACAGCCTATATGTAGTTTGAATCCATTAAAGGTAATGTCGAATTTGGAACACTGTTTCTTGAACTGGAATCTAATCCTAAATCAAATCTATTGCCTTGAATTAGCTATACATATTTATATTTAATTTACATATTACATACTGGTTTAAATTAAAGAATAAAAGAAAACAATATAATGATATAACTACAGAATTACACACATACTTATGCTTACAGGCAGGGACCTTGGATTTATTTCTTAGTCTCCAAAATCCCTTTCCTTGCTGAAATAGTCCCATAAGAAGTAACACATTTTAGAATTCTGAAATATTGAATGACTGGTACAATGCACAATAATTGTGTGACCTTCAGTTACTATATTTTTCTTGTCTTTTGTTCAGCTAATAGACTCAAACTATATGAGTTTATGAGCATCCATTATTTTGCATCTGCATATTAGAGCAATTTACGCTACCTGCACTGAGACTAACAAAACACCATTTGTCAGGACATCAGACTTGCCTGCCTCCTGTTTCTCACTACTATTAAATCCTGGATTAAACACTTTTAGCTCCAGAGATCAACAGGTCTCTAATCCTCTGGGGGAGAGAACTGCTGTTGTTACTAAAATAATTATAGAATGTCTGGATCTTTTCTTCTGGTTTTCTCTTGTGAACTATTAGGGTGAGGAGCTTCCTCATGTTTATTGGTATTTTTCCAGGTTGAAAAGAGACAATCCTTCAAACACTGGTTACTAGGAGCTGAACAACAATGTCTTGTGTTTTAAATGGTTATTATCATGTTGTTCAATGGTCATTTTTACTGTTTGAACTATCTCCCTAAACAATTTAACTTGAAACAAACAAATAACACACATACAAACAACAACCAGGTTTCCTATGAGTGTGCGAATCAATACGAATTCACAAAACAGCAAACAGAATCTAATATCAATTTGCTTACATAGATATATATAACAGTCACTATCGTTTTAAATCAGTTTTCTTTCCTGCATATTGCCTTGTATTTTCTTTCCCTCTTTGAAAGAAAGAGGCAAACACTCCATGGGAGAATCTTGTCATGGAAAAAATCCTAAACATTTTGAACCAGATTCTGCAATCCTTATTCAACAGAATAGTATTTTACTCCACATGGCTGCAGAAGGACTATTCTCAGAGCAAATTCCTACTTTTTTGAGTAATGGTGACAGAATCTGCTCTTTAGCTAATATTGAAATTTGATATATCACTATCATAAACTGATAAGACTTCTTCCAAAGCAGGGTAGCAATTTTGAATTCTTTGTTGGGCAGTTCATATGCTGGAAGATCACAAAGGAACAAATTAATTCCTGGTATAACTTCATTAACTTGAACAAAGTTAAATAGAGATTCATTCTCTTCTCCTTAATCAGTGACTTTCAGTTAAAGATTAGACAATGAATACAAAGTGGAAAATGGTTAGCACTGGTAAATCCCTTTTCTCAGTAAGTCACAAAATAAGTGTACTTTAGATAACACTATGCGAAACTGTTTGGTTATAGTTTTCCATGACCATGTTCACACATTGAGATGATTCTAAAACTACATATTGCTATTACAAGCGCTAAATAGTTAAACTGCACATAGTGTAAACCAATTACGGATTCATAGATTTCAAGGCCAGAAAGGACAGTTGCCATTTTTTTGCTAAGCACTCAAGTAGTGGTCAAACCTATTTTCCTGGAAGCACACAGAATGCAATTTGAATGAAAACGACTCCCTTTTTAAGAGTATGTGATAAGGATTTAAGGTCAGAGCAGCAAGTGCTCCTGCTTCAGTAATATAATTAACCCATGGCATAAGAAATGTTACTGATTATAGGCCCAATCCTGCAGTCCCTACTTAGGTAAACCTCCCAGTAATGTCACTGGGAGTTTTGCATGAGTAAAGAGCGTTGCTTTGGACCCTATAACTCTTTTATTAGTAGAATGGAGATAGTGAGCATTTTAAGGACTGCACAATTATTTTTAAAGGCCAAATCTTGGACCCATTGAAATCTATGGAAGTTTTGCAATTAACTTCAGTAGCACCAGGATTTGGCCTTGAAATTACCATTGCTGCTGTATTGGCAACACCTTCAATTTCCCCCAACAAATGCATGAATAGATACAAATATAATAATTTCATTAATTATATTAAATTACTTTTAAAATTAGTTGGTTGAATAATTGGACATCAGAAGTTAGCTCTACTGTATTCTCAGAACATCCAGACAGAGCCACTATTAGGTCAAAGTGATCATAGAGGTCTTATTTAAAAACATTCCAATTATCTTCAACTTGGCACAGATTTCTGGAAATAGAATAAGCATAGTCTATATTGCAACAACAGAACTAGTTGGGCTGCCCCACAGCAAGCACCCTTACACATGATAATGTAAAATGAACAATGCAAGGTCTAAGGAAATGCACATCTTTCTTAATCCTCTTGATCTTTTCTCACGTAATCAGCCTGATGAATTTAGAAGGATTATCCATCAGTCTCTCCATTGCACTGTAAGAGGCGGTAAGTCAGATATTCTGTGTCACAAAAACAGAAGCATCTTAGCAGTCAGTCAAATATTGGGCCCAATTCTATATTACTTTGGCTCCTAAAATTTCCATTTACTTCAGCAGGAATTTAATTTACAGAATGACTGCAAGTCTGGGCCTTTTGTTTTTCAAAGGAAAAGTTATTTTCACATATACTTGTCTCTTTTCTTGAGTTTCAATAATAACCCTAAATCAGGCCAATACAAACTTGTAATTAAATGGGCTTGATTTCTGCTGACTTTTAACAATATGATGAAATATACAATTTCTTGTTTATCTCCATGAAGTCATGGATAGTTGCAATCCATAAAGGCTTCCATCTTACATTGATATCTCATTGAATTCAGGGTTCGGTTTTCTTTCTCAAAAATGGCACCGAAGTTTGATATAAAACTATAAATTAAATGTCAAGGAACCAAACTCTCAACTGATCCAGCTAGCATAGCTCCATTTAAGTATTCCACATCCCTAGCTCATGATCTGGTGCTGAGAAGTTTACAGATTTGATGCCACCATTTGATAACTCAAATTAAGAAAGTCTTCAGATGTCCGTAACTATGAGAGAATGTGTCTGTTTCCCTATTTAGTTCAGAGCAGACATTCTGAAGTTGTCCCTGTTCATTTATTTGGAATTGGAGTAACATGCGTCCTGTGATACTTGGACTGTAACCTTTGTCTAAGTTACAAGTGAAAAGGAGTCTATGACAATGGGTTAGGTGCTCTGAGAGGTGACAAGTAGATCTGACTAGTTATGTCTCAGCTAGGGATGGGTCTGAACTGAAATCCTGGGTTTGAGCACCCACAAGCGTTGGGCGCATTTTACATCGAAAACTAGATCTCAGTTTGAATATGGTGTGGCTTGTGCCTATGTTTACTTTCAGCTAATTCATTGCCTTAAAAATCACTGACAACTTTGACTACCAGGCATGCACTACCGTAGAACAGCAAAATACTAGTGACTGATCTATTCAGTACCTATCTGTATGGCTGAATATGCAATAAGGGAGAACATTCACCAATTTGCTTAGGACAACAGAGCTGAAGTTTACCTTAGTCATTAAGGACTCAGATTTATATCAGTTTCAAACTAATCTGATGTCCTAGTCCTTGTTGCATAGTAAATTATTTACATCACAAATGTTGAATCAGGAAATATGAAGTAATAAACCACACAAGATAAAATTACTCCACTTGATTTTAAGCTTCATGCCCCAGTGATCTTCTTACTCTGGGTTTCTGTCCCCTCTTTGGTCTTTGGCACTTTGAGAAATGCATCTATGCAAAAACCCCATTCTGTATCATAGGCCCCCAGTCTTCTACAAAAAGTTCAGCAAAAGAGTAGAGTCCCAGGCCCCAGACCAAGACACTCACTTACCTTTTTTACATCAGGAACATTAAAAAACTTCTTGGTATGAGCAACCCATCCTACTAACCCAATGTCCAGAGGGAAAACAATCTCATTCTCTGGGGCCACCAGGTTCTCCTCAAACTTGGAGGTAGAAGTGATATTGAAAAGCCTGGTGGCAACTTCAGGGATGCCATTGCGGGCACGGCAGATGAACATGCTACACCGATCAGCTGCTAGCAGCTGTACCAGTCTCTGCAGGGCCTTGTGCACTATCTTCTCCATGCTGCTTGCCTCCTCCTGGATTTCTGTCAGCAGCTCAAAGAGCACTTGAGACTCCTCCAGCCGGGACATCTCCTTGAAGGAAACTCCATCCTTCACTTCCCCAGGGCTGACTTTGAAGATGGTTCCCAGCGCTTCTGCCCTCAGCTTTCGGTCAAAATACTCCTTGGCAAACTGAGGGTTGTTCTCTAAATATTTCTCAACATCGTCTTTATTTATCCCACCCATATTGTGTGGTTCTTTCTTATGGTTTTTTAGAACTGCATCACCGTAGAAGCAGGAGCAGCAGCAAGAAGTCCTAATTTGGTACTAGTAGCAAAACAGTCTGTTGCACATACTGTAGATCTCACGGGCATAGTATTGTAGGCTTGCTCTGTGGCTCCAAGCCTTCTGGAGCCCTTGAGATATGACAGAAGGCACTGGCTTAGTGTCTTCTTAGTGGGGGATCTTGGAGGCTGCTAATTAAAGAGATGTCAGGACACTAAACCCTTGAGCACTCTTAGCTCATAAATCCCAAGGGAATCATTTTAGCATTTAAACTAACCAATCCAGTCTTAGGCTCTGTGCGGCAGTGTGATAATGCGTAAATATGTTCACGCATATACACACATGCCCTCTCTTGCTTATGCTATATGTGACGTACTGTACAAAAGGTTTCCATTGACAGTTAATGTGAGGAATGCCCCTTAGAATCTCTTCCCATATGTTTGCAAATTACTACTTCATGCACATACATGTGCTCAGACAGGCACGTGAACAGACACTCATGGGTTTGCAGGGTGAAGAGGAAACAGAAAACAGAATTTTATAGTAAAATTGCTTAAAAATCCAAGATTTTCTTCCCTTCCAGGTAGTTGGGAGGTGACTAGTGATGGTTTATCGGTAATTAAGAAATATAAAGCTATAAATGAGCCTTACACGGCAAGAGCCTGTTCAAGTCCTGTGTAAGGATGCGGAGAAAGCCATAGGATTTGGTAGAGTAAATGCAGGAAACAAAATAGGATTGTCATTCTATCCTAGTTGCTTTTTTTATATAGATATAATCTAAACCGGGGTGGGGAACCTTTTTTGGGCCAGGGGACCACAGAAAAATCAGAGGCCCCATACAAGTGAAAAGCAAAACAAAACAAAACCAGACAAAAGCAACTACAAAAAATAAACCCAAACTCTCACTGACGTGGCTCCTGACAGAGAAGCAGACACTCCCCACATTCCCTTCCCACACCAGAGCCTAGGGAGGGCCAGGCTATTAGATTTTGTGTGCTTCATCTCCATGGGGGAGGGTGGTTGGGGACTGGAGCACCAGCACGGGCTCCCCAGTGCTGGATGGAGAGCATAAGGCTTGGGGGCCAGCCTCTGGCCTTAGGTTCCCCACCCCTGATCTAAACAAAAAAGGGTAAAATAAGGAAAATGACCCAAAGGCAAATTACAATGTTTCAGATCGGTCCTCAGATGTAACTCTATATCGAACGTATTGACCATCCAACCAAAAAGCAGCAACGAGGGAAGTGTGGGATGGCTCATAGTAGCTAGGAAAGAGTCTAACATCCTGGTCAAGTGAAGAGAAAAATTAATGTCCTGTTTTCAGCTGCTATCTGGAAATCCAGGAGCAGCTCAAGGTCTAGTAATGCTGCCAATGTGCAAACGCAAGTAACAAAAGGCAGGTGAATGCCTCTCAACTAATACTGCTCCACCATTTCATCTGCAGAGAGACTGGGAGAACTCTGGTGCCAGGTGGTAAAGAGCAGAAATATGTTTCTATCTGTCAGATATAATTTATATTAATAATTGAATGAAAGAAGATTCTTAAAGAAGTCTTTTGTATCATTGTATCTTTAAAACGTGTCAAGGAGAGACTACAGTGAAGGATAGAAAACATAGGGAAATACATGAAATAATAATAGTTTTCCCTAACATACACTGTTGCTTGGTTTTACCCGGACAGAACCTGAGGTCTAGGTCTCAACCATGCCTAAATCTCAGCCAAAATCTGAAGTGTTCTGTACACTAGGAGTTTTTCCATAAGATTTGCTATTGCTACCGGCTGTTCAGCGCCACAGAACAATAGTATGAAAGCTTGTGCAGACAACACTCTCTCAGGGTATGTCTACACTAGCCCCCTAGTTCAATCTAGGGAGGCTAATGAGGGTGACCGAAATTGCAAATGAAGCACAGGATTTAAATATACCGTGCTTCATTAGCATGTTCCCATCTGGTCGCCATTTTAGAAATTGACTAGCCCGAAGTAACTGCCCGCGTCTACATGCAGAAGTGAAACGGGATTCCGAATTAAAGCCCTAAATCGAATTAGCTGTTATTCCTCCTGGAATGAGGTTTAACAGCTAATTTGATTTAGGGCTTAATTCAGAATCCCGTTTCACTGCCACATGTAGACGTGGGCCGTTACTTTGGGCTAGTCAATTTCTAAAATGGTGACCGGCCGGGAACATGCTAATGAAGCACCGGATATTTAAATCCCACACTTCATTTGTAATTTCAGTCACCCTCATTAGCCTTCCTAGTTTGAACTAGGGGGCTAGTGTAGACATACCCTCAGGGTGCGCCTAGACTGGCAAGATTTTGTGCAAAAGCAACTGCTTTTGCTCAAAAACTTGCCAGCTGTCTACACTGGCCGCTTGAATTTGAAATGTACAAAATCAGTGCTTCTTGCGCAAATACTTTCACGCTCCGACTCGGGAAAAAGCCCTCTTGCGCAAAAATACTTGAGCAAGAGGGCCAGTGTAGACAGGGAAGAACTGTTTTGCGCAAAAAAGCCCCGATGGCTAAAATGGCGATTGGGGCTTTCTTGCACAAAATTGCGTCTAGATTGGCCATGGATGCTTTTGCGCAAAAGCACTTATTGCGCAAAAGCATCTGTGCCAATCTAGATGCGCTTTTGCGGAAATACTTTTAACGGGAAAACTTTTCCGTTAAAAGTATTTCCGCAAAATCATGCCAGTCTAGACGCAGCCTCAGTGTTTTAAGGTGGATTCCTGCTCTGAGTAAGGTTAAATGAAATGTTTAAAAATTGCTGGGCTCCCCTGAGCCCTCTAGAACTCTCACTATAGCCAGTAATAGTGGGGTTGGGATGATGGTAGCAATTGTGGCAAATTTTAAGGGAAAAAATCCCAGTGTAAATGGAGGCTGAGAAAACAGAATGACTATAAACTGTTTGGGTCCATGGAACAGATTAGAACTAACTTCAATCAGCATATTAATGGGATGGTGACCCAAACCTTCAGCATACATAGTGAAGAAGGGCTGAGAAAACAGAACTCTGTAGAATGCCACAAGAGTAGGCCCATGGAACTCAGGAGCAACTGACCGGTCCTACCCCTTAGCATTTTCTCAATGTGAAAAGGTCAGAAGCACCAAAGTAAACACTCTTTAGCTCTGTCAGAAGACACAGATGTATCAACACTGACTTGTGTCGACTGACAGAGCTAAAAGAATCCGGGAGAGGATCTGCTAGTGCAGCCAAAGTGCACAGAGAACAAGTCAAACGTTGGTATGCAAATGTGACTTAAACTCATCTTTACATTTGCTTCCCTGTTCTGGTGCATGCTGCACCCTCCCTCCTCCCCCTCTGCAACCTGACAACTAATTAAGTCTACGCCAAACTGCCACACAGGCTCACAATTGCAGCTGAGAATCAGCCTAGCACAGAGGCATCCTGGCAACGATGTTCCCTTTCTTCTAGCCATGCTCCTTTTCCTTTGTTACATGAGCAACATGGTGAATGGCATCAATGTCCTTGTGTTGAATTTATGGCACTGGAGCATCTCCCTGAGCTGGTTATGTTGACTTTATGGCAGCATTATGCTGGCAGCATGTTGCAAAGTCCCTACATCACATCTTTGTCTGCTACCAAATGCAGCACTGTGACCAACCCAATTAATACATTTAGGCTGTGTCTACATTGGCCCCTATTCCGTAATAGGGATGCTAATGTAGCACTTGGGAATAGGCAAATCCGCGGGGGATATAAATAAAACTGAATGAATGCATCTGTCAATAGAAACAAACATCAAATGTCCGACATGTTGCTTTCACACATTCTGATCATATTATGAAACAAATGTCAACATAGAAAGAAACATAGCTAGTTCTGCTACCCTTGCTCCTGGCCCTAAACCTGCTGAGTATGGGACAGTAAGGCTGTGTCTACATTGGCCCCTATTCTGTAATAGGGATGCTAATGTAGCACTTGGGAATAGGCAAATCCGCGGGGGATTTAAATATCCCCCGCGGCATTTGCATTAACATGGCTGCCGCTTTTTTCCGGCTTGTAGATAAGCCGGAGAAAAGCGCCAGTCTGGACGCGATCCTCCGGAAAATAAGCTCTTTTCTGGAGGATCTCTTATTCCTTGAAAGTAAATGGGCTTCAATTAAGGCTCCCACATCTCTTTGAAAGTGAGATTTATGTTCCTAAATGAGACAGGCATTGTAATGCTCACTTCAGCAATGCTTAAATACCTTTAAAAGTTTGGGCCTTAACATTTGTGCATGTTTCCCCATCTGCAAAATGAGGATGATGCTATTTCTCTTTTTGGCAGGAATGCTATAACAACTAAGCAGCTAATGTTTAAAAGCTTCAGAGGGGTAGCTGAATTAGTCTACATGGAAAAACTTAAAAGACAACGAATAGTCTAGCAGCACCTTAGAGACTAACAAAACATGTAGATGTTTGTAAAATTCACCTGACAGGTACCATGTACAGTATAAAAGGTTTTGTTAGAGGAATAACTCCAAAGAGTTACATGTCAAGAAAAGCTAATGCAAGTTTCTTTTGAGGGTACTACAAGAACAATTAAAATGTTAACAAAAAATGCATCTAAGAACTGCCTCGTTGTTCTGAAACTCCAGGTTAGAAAAATAGTGATTAACATTTTGTAAAAAATATCTATTTATTTAACTGTTTTTATCCAACCTCTCTCTAGTTCTTCACTTGCAAATTACATGTTCCTTTATCTAATCTAAAAATGATTTTAAATCTATAATAAATCTCTTGATCCAAAACAGTTCTATGGCATGTAATGCATATTGTGATTTTAAAACAATGAACAAATAAAACTCACCTGGTTCATCTTTTTCCCTCTCACATGTATACTGAACTGCTAAAATATAGAGCTCAAGCTCGTCAGTTAATTGCAGTAGTTTGTGCAAAGCTCCCCATAGCAAGTATTATGAGAAAATTAAATGAAGAATTAATAAGCAGCAAAAAATGTTCTCATACAACTTCTCTTTCTGCTGTCAGGAAAAATTCGCCTCTTAGCAGAAATCCACTTTTGAGCTGCTCTTTGATACTATCTTGACAGGACAATAGTTTCACATATTCAGTATGTTTGTGCTACTTATCGCACAATAGATGGCAATACATTGGAAAGGAGGAAAACAAAAAGGCTGTGTCTACACTGGCGCAATCTTGCGCCAAAGCAGCCACTTTCGTGCAAAAACTTGCTGCCTGTCTACGCTGGCCATGTGTTCTTGTGCAAGTAAAGTGACGTTCTACTGTATAAAATCAGGGCTTCTTGCGCAAGAACTATGATGCTCCCACTCAGGAATAAGCCCTTTTGCACAACTATTCTTGCACAAGAGGCCAGTGTAGACAGTCAACATGAATTTCTTGCACAAGAAAGTCCTATGGTTAAAATGGCCATCAGAGCTTTCTTGTGCAAGAGAGCGTCTACACTGGCATGGATGCTCTTGCGCAAGAGCACATCTCTTGTGCAAAAGCACATGCCAGTGTAGACGCTCTCTTCTGGAAGAGTTTTTGCACAAGAACTCCTCCGCAAAAGAGTTTTTGTGTAAGAACGCGTCAGTGTAGACGTAGCCAAAGGGTTTCCCAGAAGTTGATCCTTGATTTGTCCTGGCACTTATTGTTGCACCTCTCTAGTCTGGCACAATCTGGTCTGGAATGATTTTAGTTAGCCACTCATGAAGGGTGTGGCCAAGATTCCCATGGCGCCATAAAGTTTGTTTACAGCCACCAATCCTGGCCCTCAGTGTTCTGTGCTGTTATTTAGCTCTGATTTACCCCTAAATGTCTTCTAAGAGCCCAGTAAGAGCTGAAAGTGATGGTTATGCTTCTAGACAACAATGACCTCCCATGCTTTGGCCAGTGCTCTGGTTTGGCAGGGTCAGGTCGCAAGGGTGCTGGACTGGAGAGTTTCAGCCTGTAGTGGTTGCTGTTGGTTACTTTCTCTAGTCTTATATTAATTTGTTTGTCACAGTAAATGTTATCCTATCTACGGAAATGGAGAGTCACATGGCTACTATAGTTCAGAAGTGATGGGCAGGGACATGTGGGGTCACAACCCATTCCCTAAGTTGCTTCTCGGCTTACATCAAGCATGCTAACATGGACTGAACATAGTAACATTTGTTGTTGCCACTGTCCTCACTCTGTCTCTCCTCCCCCAATCAGCAGGTACATGTCTGCTCTGTTTTAGCACATGGTGCTGTGGCACTCTGAAATGCCACTATCCAATACCATTTCTTGGGCTGTCAAAAAGCTATGAACAGTGATTTATTAGTGCTATGAACAATGATTTAAACTGAATATTGGGATCCAAATTCTCATCTCAGATACACTCATGTGAATCCAGAGTAATTCCATTAGGCCAACACTTATGGACATGATTCTGCAACTACTATACACACGTGAGTAGTCTGAACATAGGTAATCCCTTTGGCTTCAGTGAACAAGCATTATTTTCATGAGTAGGGATTGCAGTATCAGGCCTTTAGTACTTGACATGATTGAGACTGTAGACTCTATAAAGCAGGAATAATAATAATACCTTTCTCCTGAGGATTTGATAAAATCCCGGTCCAACTGCAGTCAATGGAAGTTTTACCATATCAATGGGGCCATGATTTCACTCCAAAAGTAGGTGAGCTTTTTAATCATTGATGTTTGTAAAGTGCATCGATCACCTTGCTTAGAAGGTGCTGGAAAAGTGCAGCATCATATTCTTATTTAATCAGTTTGTATTGGTTTTACAATGATTATTATAAATGTAAACAATTGACTCAGCTATGAACAAAAATGCTAAAAAAAAACCAAGTATTCTAGTGATAAACCTTAATTCAGTTGTATCTCCACATTTAATTATGGAAAAGCAAATCCTGCTTTGCCATCAATCTGCTTAGAGCTGCTAAGCCACACCTTCATTCTCTAACTGGTTGCCCCTTTGCCAGTCAGAGAAAGGGACTAAATACAGGGGTATCCTCATGCTAGCAATTCTACTTGTCTGTCTCGTGGATAAGCCACATGCAGCTAAATTTGATAAATCTGCTCAACAATAAATTTAACACATTTGCAAGCACTCGCTGCTTTGAATTGCTGATGTTGTATCCCATACAGTACCCCCTGTTTTCCTTGTTTTTGACTTTTATGTTCTTCTTTTGTCAACACAAAACAATACTAACAATACAATAAACAATAACTATCTATGTTCTCATATAGCACCTTTTATTCTGAAACATTCCAAAGCACTTTCACAAACTTAAGAAACATGCAAGCTGTAAGTGAGAATTCTTAACACTCCTTCCCACACACAACTCTATTGAAACACCAAACATAGACTAATACTACAGTACAACTTAGATATAAGGCAGGGGTAGGCAATACTTTTCACCGGGGGGCCACTTAATGAATTTTGGTACTGGTCAGGAGCCAGCTCCTTCCCCAGAAGGGAGGGCCTGGGGCAGAAGGGGTGCGGCCACAGGCTTTGAAGTAAAAACAGAGCAAAGGGCTCCCAGCTCCGAACCCCACTGCTACCAAATTACCTGGCAGGTTCCCAAGTTGCTGTGGCTATTTAAAAGGCTCACAGCTCCGGCCCCTTCCAGGGCAGCGCCACAACTGGGAACCACGAGCCATTTAAATAGAGTCTGCTGCCTGAGCCATCACCTGGAAATTGCATGGCATAAGCAGCAGGATATAAAAAGAAAGTGGCCAGATGCAGTTCGCAGGCCAGATCAAAGTATTAGGCAGGCTGGATCTGGCCCCTAGTGAAGAGGATGACCCTAGTAATTGAAGCTACATGGAGAAAGACGGTAAGTGGAATGGAGTTTCCCAGGTTGGTATTTGACCAGGACACTGGGTTTAATGTCCCTCTCCTGTGAAGATCTTTGCTCTGCAGGACCTGCGTTTATGTCTCTTCTGGAGCACAGTGCCCTCTGGAGCTAGGATGAACTGGTGGTCTCTGAGAGCAGTACCCTTAGCCCTGGCTTTGTTCCTTGGAGACTTCGCATGCAATTATGTAACAGTGATTTAAATTAATTTAAACTTTGTTTTAAATTTATCTGAATTCACAGCTCTTCTCTTATTTTAGCTCAGGGTAGTGCAGTTATGGATCTTTATATAAACACAGACCAGGGAACAATTAATCTTGACTATGTAAAGGCCAGTCTCCTGGTCTAGCACAAACATAACATTCCACCACACAGAACATCCAAGTTTGAGTCTTGGGATTGGTCCCTTGCTCCAGAGTGGCAGAACTTGGACCCACTGCACAAGTAGCATACCGAGTCTGTGATCAGAGAGAGTGCATCTGACCAACTCAGAAGAGACATTGTGGGACACTAAAGGCATCTCTCTCTCATTTGGCACAAGAACAATGTGGCAAGATATTGGACCTTTTGACTATGTAGATGTAAATGGGAACTAGAAAGATTCTGGGGGTTTCTAGACTGGTTCTAAAGACTCGCCTAGAAAAATACAATGCTAATGTGGAAGACAAAGAAATAAGAACAAGCCACTGAAAGCCTCTTTCCACCCTAAAAATTCCATTTTCATCAATATAAAAAGCACTGTATTCCACACATTGAGGGAAACTTATCTGTCAGAGCCAGCATGACTAATAAACCATGGCAGAGACAGACTCTTATGATGTGTTTAATAGCCACAAAGAAAAATATTGCAAATACATTATCTGAAATTTGTTTCATGTCTGTTCAGAAGTTGATCTAGGAAGGAGATGGCAGAGCCCATTAAAAGCAGACTTACAAGTAGACACAAACCCTTTTTCTCCCAGGCTACGTCTAGACTGCAGGCTTCTTACACAGGAAGCTTTTATCGGAAGAGATCTTCTGCAAAAACTTCTTGTGCAAGAGCTCGTCCACACTGCAAAAGCGCAATGAAAAAGCGATTTGCTTTTGCACAAGAGAGCGTCCAGACTGTACGGACACTCTCTCAAAAGTAAGCTCTGATTGCTAAGTACAGAATGGTCACCAGGGCACCTGTGCTTTTTCCTCTTTCCTCTTTTTGTGCAAAAATCCCTTTTTCCCCGTCCACACACACCTTTTTGTGAAAGAGCTCTTTCACAAAAAGGCGTTCTTCCACATAGAATGAGGAATACCTATGCTGGAAAAACCACTCTGTTCTTTTGATTTTTTTACACAAAAACACACTTGAGGTGTAGACCCTCGGAGAGTTTCTTTGAAAAACAGTCGTTTTTCCGAAAAAACTCTGTAGTGCAGACATAGCATTAGGGAATCTAAAAATGTGTATGCACACAATCACAATCTTTATTAGGGAGACCACTTTGCTGCTGAAAATGCAGTTAATATTTTAAAAACCAAATTATTGTAATTACTCTTTCTGAAGACTCTGAGGTAAAAATAATGCTTAAGCAAAGAGTCAAGGTTGTGATTATTGGAAGTTGAAGACCTTTAACTACAAAACAAATACATAGGCTGGAGTAGTGCAAGTGGTAACATTTTCCAGTGCATTGTGTCCTTGGCCTGTATGATTTAACTGCTGCCAACTGGGAGAGACGGAAGGGAGGGAATTGTGACAGTGATGGAGTTGTTTGTGTCCTATGAAATACACTGAGATCACTGGTTCATTTTATGTAATTTGTTGTCTCTTGTTAGAAAGGGCCTGATCTCAGAAAACAGTGAATATCTTTGCTGGGCAAGCCTCTCAGAATGCCTCACACACTGCAACTTGTGCAAGAGGGCATAGAAATAATAACAAGCCAGCACAATATCAAAATATGGAAACAAAAAGTCTTTCTCTCTGTATCAAGCTGGACAAGACTTAAACTAAATGCCCTATATCCTATTTCCAATACTTTGAGCCAGCTTTTCTCCTAAGAACTAGAATCTTACTATGTTACCATAAATAAAATTCTAGTCCTTTCAATAATTAAACTTAAAAGTTTCACTATTAGAAATGTTTTAATAGTTATTTTTCCCTTGGTCCTTTCTATTTGTTGATTATAAAGTCATAATGAAGCTAAATAAATCATACAATGAAAGCTTTCTTTTCTAGTTTCCTTTAAAAATCTGACCTTTTCTCTATATTTACTGTCATTATTCATTATGGAAAATATTAATTACTTTGTCAAAGCTATTAATGTAAAAAGCATTTTAATGGAAAATCAGTGCCAGAAATTCTTTCCCCCCATTTTACTGACTTTAAAATTGGAATGCTTTTTTTCCTCAGTAAAATGCAGCTGAAAGAAATATATGCTTGTTTCAAAATATCTATACTTTTCACAATATGCTGTCAAAATGTAAGCATCAGCTATGAAACAGAACAAGTTGGACTATCGACTTATGTTGATTTGCTGTAAAATTTTTAAATCTATGCTGAGTTTTATAAATATTTATTTAGTTTACATTGTATTGGAGCTTTATGAATGTTTTTCCTCCCCCCTAAGCTTTTCCAAGAATCTATGTGCCATTCATTTCCATCCACATGAACTGCATGCATGATGCTCATTGATATTAACAGAAATTGTGGCCCAAATGCTCTTCTCTGCTTCCATGATTGGAGAACAGACTTAAAACCTTCTTTGCAGGGGTCAACAAGCATGCGGACAGTGGATGTAGTATACTTAGATTTCCAGAAAGCCTTTGACAAGTCCCTCACCAAAGGCTCTTAAGTAAAGTAAGTTGTCATGGGGTAAGAGGGAAGGTCCTCTCATGGACTGATAACTGGTTAAAAGACAGGAAACAAAGGGTTGGAATAAATTGTCAGTTTTCAGAATGGAGAGAGGTGTCCCTCAAGGAGCCGTACTAGGACCAATCCTATTCATAAATGATCAGGAGAAAGGGGTAAAGAGTGAGAGAGTAAAATTTGCAGATAATACTAAACTGCTCAAGATAGTTAAGACCAAAGCTGTGAAGACTTCAAAAAGATCTCACAAAACTAAGTGATTGGGCAACAAAATGGCAAATGAAATTTAATGTTGGTAAATATAAAGTAATACACATTGGAAAAAATAATTCCAACTACACATACAAAATGATGGGAACTAATTTAGCTACTACTACTCAAGAGAGATCTTGGAGTCACTGTGGATAGTTCTCTAAAAACATCTTCTCAGGCTACATAGACATGCCCGCTTTTTTACGGAAGAGGAAATGCAAATAGAGAGCTAATTAGCATATCTCATGCTCTCATTTGCATATTCTTGTCCTATCCTTTTTTCAGAAAAGGTTTTTGCTCAAAAAAAAAGGAGTGTAGTAGACAGGTCCATTTTGCGCAAAAAGAACCTTTTTGCGCAAGAACCCTTATTCCTCAAAAAATGAGGTTTACAGGTTCTTGTGGAAAAGATTTTTTTTCGCAAAACGGACCAGTCTATACTGCTCTTTTTGCGCAAAAACCTCTTCCGCAAAAAGCACTAAAAGAGAATATGCAAATGAAGCATGAGAAGTTGCTAATGAGCTCTTCATTTGCATTGTCTCTTCTGCAAAAAAGAGGCAGTGTAGACGTAATGCCAGTGTGCAGCGGCAGTCAAAAAAGCAAACATAATGTTAAGAATCATTAAAATAGGGATAGAGAGTAAGACAGAGAGTATCTTGTTGCCTCTGTATAAAACCATGGTACACCCACTTCTTGAATACTGAGAGTCCCCTTTTGGCCCCATATTCCCTGTGGCATTTCAAAGAGGCAGCACGGCACAGAGTCTCCAACTTACCTTGGGCTCCATGCAGCACTGCCACTTTGAAATATTGAGGGGAGCCCAGTGTCAGGCTTCATGTGGCATTTCAAAGCGGCAGCACCGAGTGGAGCCCAAGGTCTGGCCCCGGGCTCCATGCGATGCTGCCATCTTGAAGCACTCCCTCTTCTCCCCCTTGCTGCCTCTTTCTGATAGAGGCAGTGGGGAGGGGAAGTGACTAATCAACTAGTGGGTCAACAATCTGATAACCATTTGCTTATTGGATAGTCAACTAGTCTTTCACATCCCTAGTTCAAACACCAAATATTTCAGCCTGAAAATCAGGAAAGGGCATAAACAGAACTCAAGCAAACTATTGCACTACATTAGTAGTTACCATGTGGGTAAATAGTAAAAATGATTAACTTACATGGCTTAAGGTATGTCTGCACTACCCCGCTAGTTTGAACTAGCGGGGTAATGTAGGCATACTGCACTTGCAAATGAAGCCCGGGATTTGAATTTCCCGGGCTTCATTTGCATAAGCGGGGAGCCGCCATTTTTAAAACCCCGCTGGTTCGAACCCTGTGCAGCGCGGCTACACGGGGCACGAACTAGGTAGTTCGAACTAGGCTTCCTAGTTCGAACTACCGTTACTCCTCGTGAAATGAGGAGTAACGGTAGTTCGAACTAGGAAGCCTAGTTCGAACTACCTAGTTCGTGCCCCGTGTAGCCGCGCTGCACAGGGTTCGAACCAGCGGGGTTTTAAAAATGGCGGCTCCCCGCTTATGCAAATGAAGCCCGGGAAATTCAAATCCCGGGCTTCATTTGCAAGTGCGGTATGCCTACATTACCCTCCTAGTTCAAACTAGGAGGGTAGTGTAGACACACCCTTAATAATTTTATGAAGAGACAAAGGAAACTGAAGGGTTGCGCTAAATTTCATTGGAAAGTAGGGATGTTAGATAGAGATTAACTGAACAGAGGTGTAATCAGACAAAATATGATTGGTTACACAACTATTTGATAGTCCCTATTGGTGGGGCTGGCAGCCAGTGTGCTCCAGGCCCCAATCCCAGGTAGCCCCCTGCCACTCCATGCTGCTGCCTCTGTATCAGAAGCAGCAGTGCAGGGTGGCAGCAGCCTCTGTCCACGGGGGGCCCTGCAGACAAAGGCTGCACTGGCATCCCACAGAGCAGCCTCTGTCCGCGGTGAGCCTGGGCCAGCCACAGATAGAGGCTGAGCCAAGGCAGCCTCCCTGCCCCGCTGCAGCCTCTGATAAGAGACAGCAGCGCATGGGTAGGAGCAGGAGGCTCCGTGAAGACAGCATGTGAGGAGAGCTGACTTAAAAGCTGGTTCCCCACACATATCAGCTACCACCTGTCTTTTCCCCCTTCCCCACACTGCTGCTTCTGCCAGAGAGGCAGCAGTGAGGGCAGGGGAGTAGCTTGCATGATCCAATATGTACAGAGAGCAGGCTTAAAAGCCGACATCCCATGTGTACTGACTCCTGCCTGCCCCTCTCACCCTCTGCTGCCTCTCTATGGGTACGTCTACACTACAACATTAATTCGAACTAACTTAGTTCGAATTAGTTAATTCGAACTAAGCTAATTCGAATTTACGGATCCAGACTAAAAAACTAGTTCGAATTAGCGTTTTGCTAATTCAAACTAGCATGTCCACATTAAGTGGACCCTGAACCAGGCTTAAGGATGGCCGGAAGCAGTGCCGGCAGGGCATCAGAGGAGGACTTAGAGCGTGGAGATGCTGTCTCAGGCTAGCCGAGGGCTGTGCTTAAAGGGTCCTGACCCCCACCCGGGACAGACAGTTCTCAGGGTGCCCCGCTTGCAAAGCAGTCCTGGCTTGGATTGCCCGAAGTACCCACACTGGGCACATCACAGCACTCGGCCATCAGCCCGGCTGCACTTGCCACAGGCTGCCATCTGGGGAGAGGGGGCAATTGGGGGGCTGCAGGAGAGCTTCCACCCCCAGAAGCCTGCAGAGCCAGCCCAGTCCTCCCAATTGGGGGCACATACCCCATTCCTCCCTCACCTCCTTCCACTTACCCTTCCCTAGCCCCTCTTCTTGATGTACAAAATAAAGGACAATTGTGTTCAAAAATGGAATCTGTCTTTATTGAACAAAATTGGGGGAGACTGGGAAAAGGAGGTGGGAGAGGGGAAGAGAGAGGGTGGGAGAGGGGAGGGAAACTACAATGATCAGGGGTTGGGAACAGGTCCCATATGAAGAGAGGCTAAAGAGACTGGGAATTTTCAGCTTAGAAAAGAGGAGACGGAGGGGGGACAGGATAGAAGTCTCTAAAAGCAGGAGTTGGGTGGAGAGGGTGCATACAGAAAAGTTCTTCATTAGTTCCCATAAAGAAGGACTAGAGGACACAAAAGGAAAGGAATGGGTAGCAGGCTTCAAACTAGTAACAGAAAGTTGTTCTTCACAAAGCAAAGAGTCAACCTGTGGAACTCCTTGCTGCAGGAAGCTGTGAAGGCTAGAACTAGAACAGAGTTTAAAGGGAAGTGAGATCAAGTCATGGAGGTTGGGTCCATGGAGTGCTATTAGCCAGGGGGTAGGAGTGGTGTCCCTGCCCAAGGTTTGTGGAAGGCTGGAGAGGGATGGCACGAGACAAATGGCTTGGTCACTGTCTTCAGTCCATCCCCTCCAGGGTCCCTAGGGTTGACCGCTGTCAGCAGACAGGCTACTGGGCTAGATGGACCTTTGGTCTGACCCAGGACGGCCATTGTAAGCTCAGGGCTCAGGGTCGGGGGTCTCAGTGGACCCCCTCGATTTTCATGCACACCTGCTCCTGGGTGGCCAGACTGGCAGCTCTCCTGCCCTAGCCAGCCACTTTCCTGTGCCTAGTGCGGAGGTCGTGGATGAGGTCCACGATGTCCGCACTAGCCCAGGCTGGTGCCCGCCTCTTGCGGTCCTGGGCAAGCTCCTGGGAGCCGCCAGCCTGGTCCCGGGAAGAGGGGGAGGGCTGGGGGGCATCGGGTGGCTGGCTCGATCCGTGCCAGGTGCAGGGTCTGCTGGCTTGGTGCTGGCAGGCTTGCACCTGGCACGGGCATCGTACCCAGCCCGTGCCCCTTTAAGGGGGCCGGGGCCGGGAGGGGGGCAATAGAGTTTCCCTGGTGTTGGCCAGAGTAGCCACCAGGGAAACCTGGGGAGGGCTAGCCTCCCACTAGTTCGAATTAAGGGGCTACACACCCCTTAATTCAAACTAGCTAGTTCGAACTAGGCTTAATCCTCGTAAAATGAGGTTTTCCTAGTTCGAACTAAGCGCTCCGCTAGTTCAAATTAAATTCTAACTAGCGGAGCGCTAGTGTAGCGCCTATCAAAGTTAGTTCGAACTAACGTCCATTAGTTCAAACTAACTTTGTAGTGTAGACATACCCTATCAGAGGCTGCAACACTGGAGCAGGAGTCAGCAGCTTTGCATATCCAGTGTTTGTGAGGAGATGGCTTAAAAGACAGCTCCTCACTGCACCGGCTCCCACTCCGCCCCCCCCCCCCCCCGCTGCTTCTGACATGGGTCCTCTGAGGAAGCCCCCTATTTCAAAATATAACAGGTTCGCTATTCCAACGTCTCTGTAAACCTCATTCCATTAGGAGAAAGGGACATTCTGGAATAGCTCTATTTCAAAATTTGGTGCTGTGTAGATAGCACCAAGTTTTGAAATAAACTATTTCAAAATTAACTCAAAATAAACTATGAAATTTGTGAGCCCAAATTACATAGCTTACGGATACAGTGTAGACATGCTCTAGCTGACTAGCTCCCAATCTAAATTTTTTTTTAATTGAAATGAATAAACATTTGGTCATGACTTCAAACTAACAGCTTTAGCCCCTTACTCTTTAGAAACACTTCAGTGAAGGAAACAAGGGAACTAATGCTCTGCTATTTTTTTCTTACCAGCTCTGGGTCACACATCAGGAAAATATTTAACAGGGTTTCTCTAACGATTCTAAAGATGTTGAAACCACTGAACAAATATTGACCAAGAGGCACCAGCACTTACCTGCACAGGAGAAAAATAATATTTTTATATAACTAAAGACAGTTTTCCAAGAAAAAACGGGAGGAACTCTGCCTCATAATTTTTGGGTGGAAAGGGGCCAGAGTGGTGTGTGTGCAACATCAGCACAATCACAGTCATCATGTGCATCCCCACCTGCCTTATGCGAGGAAAGGACTGAGCTGAGGGGTGCTCTTTTGCCTCCTTCAAAGGCAGGACCAAGAGATGCCCTGCAGCTGCACTCTGGAGCAGGCTGTGAAAGTCTTGCAGGCGCCTGCTCCTGCTGTGTGGAAGCTGTCCCCAGGGAGCAGACCTCGGGTCTCAGACACCAACAACGGCGGGATGTCACGATGCTGCCGGCATTAGAAGGACAGAAATTGGAGAAGAACAATGAGGCCACCGCCTGTAACTCCTTGGCCAAGTGGGACTTTGGAGCGGCAGAGCGGGAAATGCTCTCGTAGTTCAATGAGCAGCAGATGCAATCGGCTTCTCCCCCCCCCCCCACCCCCCGACGTGAGGTCCTGCCTGCCGGGTGCTGTTCTCAGCGCTTCTGTCCCCGTGGCCGGCCGGGGTTAAAGATCGCTGGGGTCGCCTCCGCCTCCCAGCCTGGTTACGCAAGAGCCCCCAGCAGGAATCGATCCGGCCTCCCCCTCCCCACGTTAGTCTTTCGCCCCGCGAAGTGATGCAAGGGCAGCCCCGCTGTATAAAGCTCTCGAGCCCTGCCTCGCCTGCACCAGCGCTTGGCTGCAGACCGGCTGCCTGTGGGGACCCGCGCTGCTCTGGAAAAGACACGTTTCCACCCAGCTGGCCAAGCATCTCTTGTTCCGCGTGAGCTGAATCTGCTCGCTCAGGGGTGCGGCCGGAAATGCTGCAGCCCTTCTGCAGAGCCAGTGGGGACTGCACTGCCAATCTCTGCACTGGGGTGCCCTCTGGATGTCTGGGCACCCCATTTCTGGGTGCATGGGGAAGCACCCACTCTAGGTGCTGAGGGCACTCTACTGTGCAGGCATTGGGGACCCCACTGAGGGGACTGCTCTGGGGGACCCTCTGAGCATCTTGGGGACACCCGATATGTTTGGGAGACCTGCCTTGGACCCCTACCCCCTGCTGATAATGTGGTCTGTCTCTGTTTGCTATTGTGGTAGGAGTAAGATGGCTCAGGAGGGGCGATTCCTGGCATGGCTGCTGCTGGTGGCCCTGAGCCTGCTGGGCTGCGGATGCAGAGCGGAACGGGACTGCAGAGTGAGCAGCTTCAAAGTCAAGGAGAACTTCGACAAGGCTCGAGTAGGTGTCCACTCCCCTCTCCACCCTCCAGTGCTGGCTCTCCTTGGATCTTGCCAAACTCTGCCCCCAAGATCCAAAATGGACTATCAGAATAGAGACCCAATCCAGCATTCCTCCTGTGCCAAACACAGCCTCCAGTGCTGAGCACCAAATAGCCAGATCCAGCACATGGGTGCAAGCAGCTTGTGGCACAGAACCCCAAACTCTGAGGCTTAAACAGCAATAAGGTCTAAACAAAGAAATGGCAGCAGCTTCTCCTGTACCTTCAGTTGCTCTAGGCCCAGTGCAAAAATCCTGCATCATCTGTGTGCTGAGCAGTATTACTCTGATTATTTGTATTCTCATAGCAAGCTATAGATGCTGCTATCTGTGTTCCGTTTTTAGACATTAGAAGTGAGAGGATTGGGGCCAAAGGCTGGCTAGATCCAGCTGCTCAATCTGAGCCTCTATGGTGCTTGTACTCTTGGTTGCATTGTAGCTGAATTGTTTTTGTGTGGTGGGAGCAGCTGGGTTTATTCTGTAATTTGCTGGTATGATTTGGAAGCTTGGGGTTAAAGATTGGCAGAGTCCTGCACAGTTAGGTCGATCCAGCTTTTATGGTCCACACTTAGGCCTGCTGTGTGGTGCCCCCAGGCTCTACAAGAATCTTTCCTCTCCCTGCAGTATTCTGGCACCTGGTACGCCATGGCCAAGAAAGACCCCATGGGGCTGTTCCTGCAGGACAACGTGGTAGCCACGTTTACTGTAGATGAGAACGGACAAATGAGCGCTACCGCCAAGGGCAGAGTCCGGCTGTTCAAGTAGGTTGCCTGGCACCCTTTCTTCTCTCCCCTTTTGGCTTCCACAGAGTCCTGACATGCTCTGTTCCCCAAGGCTCCAGCCCTACTTTGTACCCAACTGTTCACCACTAACTGACCCCCAAATCCAGGCTGCCAGGTATGAGCTCAGTGTCTTTTTGTCTTGCCCTATTTGCAGTAACTGGGATGTCTGTGCTGATATGGTGGGCTCCTTCACTGACACTGAGGATCCTGCCAAGTTCAAGATGAAGTACTGGGGGGTAGCCTCTTTTCTCCAGAAGGGAAGTAAGTACTCATATGGAATGGGATGTTTTTACAGCAGGAGACTCAGGAGTGTGTGATAACACTTGTTCATTTTAGTGCAGCTACTTGAAGAAAAAGGGGATGTTTTTAGTCACATTAGCTAACACATGGTAACTGCTGCATGGTTATCCAAGAGTGGACAAGGCAGTTTCTAATTTTCACGTGTGTTAGCTGGTTAGTCTTTGCATGGAAAAGCTCATACATTTATTTTCCTTTCAAACCACACAGTATAGACTATGACCACCACATGGAAGGAACAGAAAGTAGAGATTATGAGCTCTTTTAAATTCAGATCTGCTTTTTATTTGAATAACGTTCTTGAAAAAGCCTAATGTCAGATTCCGTTGTCTACAAACTGGACGAGGAGGATTATTTTGGCTCTTACCCATTGTGGATACTTCATGAATGCAGGGACTGCCTCTTTTTTTTTTTTTTTTTTTTTTGACAAACTCTCAACATATTAATACTGATCCTCATTCTCACCTGTTGAGCTTAACCCATCTAGAGGAGTGGAAACTCCAGCACTCTTTACTTGAGGAATCTCCATGGGGGGAGGTGGGCTCCAAACACACAGTTCTCAAGGGATCTTCAGGAAGCCACTTGCTTCTGGCCTGCTGTCCACTTTCTTGCCAGCTCACTGCTAAGCCATATTTCCTTACTTGCTGGCTGCCCCACACTGCAGAGAAGGGAGTTCTGTATAATACATTGCTACAAACTCTGGTCTCCTGAAGAGGGAAAAGGAGGGAGAGGGAGAACCTGGTATAGCCCATATGGCCAGCACAACCTAGCCAAATTGTGTGGGTGAGGGTTATGAGGCCCAGAGAAGCATGGTGTGGGGATAGCAACCCTCCCTTTTTAAAACACCCTCCCCCTTTTCCAGGTTCATTTCTGTGGATGCAAGGAGCTTAGCAGGACATTAATTGAGTGATAAATAGCCGAGAACTGTCTGAAATTCTAACTGCAAATTGTGATTAGGATTTGTGATACATCTCTTTGCATATGCCCAGCAAATACAAATTTATAAGAAACCTAAGAGGCAATAGTATGATGTTTTTTCCACACAAACAGTGTAGAACATTTCTGTGGTAGGAAAACAGCTTTCAAGAAGGTAATGGGACTATGTGAGCTATGAGTAATTTGGTGCATGACCAGCAGGAAAATATTCATTTTCTCCAGTTTAACCATGTGGCTGACCATTTTAAATATTATGTTTTCAGTCCTTAAAAGATTATATGCACCATTGTACACAAGCAGGGCCAGCTCGAGCCATTCCTGTGCCCCGGGCAGTGGGCGCACGATGCATGTGCAGCTTTGCCCCCGGGCGCACAGCGCATGCGTGGTCCCGCCCCCGGCACGCTGCGCACCTTACAGCTGCAACTGGGCGCGCGGGGGCAGTTTGTTCAGTTTGTGCAACTTTCATGCTGTCACACTGCTTGTGAAAGGATTGGAATATCACTGAAATTTAAGCAAAAGAAGTCTGGTTGTGAGGGCAAACGTTTTCCATTATTTAAATTCAAATAGCACAAATGAAACAAATAGGCAGAACTATATGGGTGACTGTCAAAGATTTTATCTTGATAGCATAAAAACATTAAATATGAAAACTGTATTTCTTCTTTTTGGGAGAAGCAATGTCTGGAAATATTCAACCTGTTTTTTTGGAGGGTTAAAAATAAACATGAGCCAAGACCCTGGCTCCAATTGCTCTTGTATAATGGAAACTTTGCATCCAGGTTTCAGATCTGCTTTTCAGACTCATCTTTAGTTATAATATGTATTTTAAAAATAATGCAATCCATTATGTACTATAAAGGCAGGTTCCACAGCTATTGGCCCACATTATTGCTAAGAGTGCTGCACTGTGGAGGTGGTAGAGACAACACAATATCAGTTTTGATAGTACTTTGCTGGACAAGGGGGTCCCCCCTTTGAAGAGTAGACTCTCAAACAGTATGACACTTGTGACCAATCCTGATGGACACTTCCTAAGGTGGGTGGCAGGTTCTTTCCACGTTAACTGAATATGAAGTAGGAATGATTTTTAGAGGGACCACATTACCTCAAGATGATACTTTTCCCTGGGTGACAACTTCCCACCTGTTGGCCAAGAAGAGGCCATAGGTGAATCCATGTTACTCAGTCCAGTTGATTCCCGCTGGTTTATTTCCTCTAATCAACTAAATGCATCACCATAAAATTTAGGTTTGTTAACTTCTTGGGTCTGAGCCTGAGCGGTACCAGGAGCTTTCAACTTTCCAGTATTTCAGTAACAATTGTGGGTGCCCAGTGTCCATCAAGATTAGGGCCATTATGGACCATTTGCAATCATTACAGCTAAACTGTGGTGTTCTTCTGAGAGTGGATAAATACCGAATTATCTTTAGGTTAATCTCTCCTTCTATTTCTAACTTCCTTGCACCTTCTCTATGGTTTCTTCCAGATGATGATCACTGGGTGGTCGACACAGATTATGACACTTACGCCCTTCATTATTCCTGCCGCCTACTAAATGATGATGGCACATGTGCTGATAGTTACTCCTTTGTGTTCTCCCGGGACCCAAAGGGATTGCCACTAGAGGCACAGAGAATTGTCAGACAAAGACAGGTCGACCTCTGCTTGGACAGAAAATACAGACTTATTATACATAATGGTAAGAGTCTATTTTTTTTTCAGAAAAAATGTATTCGGGAGGTGAAATGACTGCCATGCTAGAAAGCTCTTTCTCTGATGGGCAGGGATAGTAGAAAGAACTGTACTTATTGGCTGTGATATGATCTTTTCTTATAGAAAACTCAGAATCTCAAATATACCATTGTTACTTTTCCTGTAATATTGTTTCTATGAGCCTGGGTTCATCGGTTAACATTCACAGCTACATGCAGACTCCCAGTACACGCAGGAAGCTGGCTTAAGCAGGCTCCCTATGTGCACCAGCTCCCAGGGAGCCACCAGAGGCAGCAGCGGGAGGGGGCAGGTAGGATGCATGGGGAGCCAGCTTAAAAACCATCTCCCCAGCCACACTGATTCCCAGGGAGCTGTCTGTCCCCTGGGTGTAACCGTGTAACCACTGACATTTTCAGCAGTTACAGTTACTTAATTACACGCATTTTAACATCCCTAGTGGAAACTGCTAAAGAGAGTTGTAAAACACCTAGATTAATATGACCTGAAAGGGACAAAATCATCAGAGCTTCCGTAAAGAAACGTTGTGTCTAGGTTATTAGAATTATTTGGATGTCAGCAAAATAGAAGGCAGAGGAGAACTGTAGATATAATTTATTTAGACTTTTAAAAAGCCTTTGACAGAGTCCCTCACAAGACAGAAAGTAAATAGTCATGGGCTACATCTGCACTATGAGCCAGGGTTGTGATTCCCAGATGACACAGATGTGTTAGTAGTTTGTCTGGAGGATGTGTTCTTATTCAAGCAGTAATTAATTCAGGGAAGGCCTATGGTCTGTGTTATACAGGAGATCAGACTAGATGGTCAGTGATCCCTTCTGGCTTTATAATTTATGAATCTATGAATCTACAATTTATAAATTTATGAATTAATCGGTGTTGTCTGGATCCTTCAGGACAAGGTCTTGGGTATGTGAGGGGGGGTATAGGAGGCTGGGGGGCAGGAGCCTGTTCTCTTCCTCCTCTTCTTCCATCTCCTGCCTGCCTTGGGCCTATTCTTCAGTGCGGTGTGCGTGGCTGCCCTGCAGGTCCCAAATCCCCAGCGCAATGTGTGTGGCTGCCTGGCAAGTCCCAGAGCCATAGCACGGGGCTGCCTGGTAGGTCCCGGAGCACCTGCAGCGGGATCAGCAGGAGTTGGGGAGCTGGCTGGAAGCTAGAAGGGGAGCCAGCAGTCCGGAAAATTCCATCATCAGGGACCAGTCAGGTCCAGGGGAGGTCCAAATCTGTATTAATTTGCCACAAAATATTTGCAATTGTCTTTAACACTATTTTTAAAAGCACAGTTAAATTGGAAATATACCCTCCAAACTAAAAATATCTCTCTATAAATCAATTTTTCCTGATGGGCAACAGAATGACGTCATCATGCTCTCTGGCCAGAGAATGGGGGGGTTGGTGAACGTAGCGAGCAGGGCACAGAGCCCCAGTAATTAACAGAACATTAAATACAAAAGTTAGGAACTTGTCTCCTGACAGTCCTCTTGTCCTCTAACATTTCTTACTGATTGTGGTTCAGGTTTGTTTGCTCTTACTTGCATTGAGTACTATCTTAGTACCTTGAGCTCAGTGGCCTGCCTGTGGATTAAGGTATTTCCTAATGTGGGTAAAGGTATCCCAGTTTTGTCCACTGTGAGTATTCCTAGTGGCAATAAAACCATCTCAAATATTTATATTGACCATGGAATTAGTTGCAGAGCAAGTTATTACTTCACTGTAACCAGGACATTTGCGATTAGGACTTGTATTAACATGTATTAAAAGCAAAACTCCACAAGCAAATACATGTGTGTGCAGTAGGATAGTCTGTTACTGATATTTTTGTGATCTTAAATGAAAAGTATGGTAAATCTTGCTGACGTAAATATATTTTGAAATGTTTCTCATGGGTAATCTGTGTGAACTCCTTCTTGGCCTTAGCATTACTGTCTGGAACAAATGAAACAGGTTTGATTAATTCCTGTCCTATGTGAAGGTGAAAATCCTTTGAAATTATGTGGTACAGAGCTAAAGAACAGAAACACCTTTCAAGTAATAGACTGATAAGTGTAAGACCATTTTTAAAGGAAATACATTTACACACACTGTAAATGTGGTATTTTTTATATTTCTAGTGCTGTTTTAGAAACATTAACTTTATTTTGTTTGTTTCAGGATTCTGCTCTTGAGGAGTTTTGAAACTATGGAAACAAATCATGTAACATCAATGCGGATGTAAAGTTTACAGAGTGACTATGTTAACCTTTAAAACAGCTTCTCAGACTTAAAATATATTTATCTGAGCTCTGTAGCTCACCCTGTCAATAAATCAATGAAACATTTAATAAATGTGAATAACAGGAAATGAATACTCTGTAAATATAGAGAGAAGATGTTTTATTGGCAAAACCATTATTTTACTGCAATGTTTAGAATAAGGAATACAGGTGGTAGTATTTAAGTATGGAATCTTTCATAGGTTTGTTATTTGGTTGTTTGTTTGTTTTTACTTTGTCCAATAATTTTGCAGGCAAATTTTTTAAAATCCCATATTATCTATTTAATTTTAAAAAGCCGTCTTGACTTAGTGCGTCATCTTTATTGGATTCACTGGAAAGCAAAATAGTATTTAAATACAAAAGGAAATTCATTGACCACATCAGAGAATATTTTTATTTTATTACACTTCATAGTGGACTGAAGATGTGTAAAAATACACAATTTGTAATTACCTTATTTTTACATGCTTAAGAAAAATAAACAATTCTATCTACTGTAACACTGAGTCCAACAAAAATGGTGCCAGACATTAACTAGTTATAAGGACCAAATTTTCAGATGTAGGACATACCAGCAAAAATGATCATATGCTCATTGAACCAGCAAAACTCACATTTGGTTGTTCAGGTTGGCATTTTATACATAAAGATGATTTTCACAAAAGCATGTTTAGGCAGCCAGTCACCTAATTTGTGCATGTAAACACCTTTTTTTAATGTTATGGACTTAGTGAGTACACATTTTTGAAGGTGCACTTTTTACACCCATTTAAAAAGGCAAATAGTGAAACTAGGGTAGATCCTCAGCTGCTGTAAATTGCCCAGGCTCCACTGTAATCAATGGACAACTTATACCAGCTGCCCTGGAGAGCCTAATTATTAGAAGTTACACTGTTTCACAAACCTGTGCTTCCACCAATGTCAGTGAAGTTACTCTTGATTACATCAGCGTGAGAAGAGAGGATTAAATTCTGCAGTCGTTAGTAAGGTAAAACTCCCAAGACAAGTGAACTTTGCCTAGGTTAGGAATGTAGAAGTTTAACTATACATTTATTATTTTTCTATATGCTTTCTTTAGCACATAATACTATAAAATGGGGAGCTGGTCAGTGTGGAAAAGTGTATGGTTTAGCAGCCAAAGCAACAGTTGAGTCATAGTTTGTAAATTATTTGGAAATTACGGATATGTTAGGTTGTCTCTGGTCATTTCTTCTTGCCGTGGTTTCCGTACTAGTCATTCTCCTTCCAGGAAGAGCTGTGCAACATGAAAAAACTTGCCGCCATTCATGTCTGAAATGGGTAACATTATACAAAACTGGATTGACAGCAGAGTTGGCAAAAGTGAATGCCATTATCCAGAAGAAAAATGATGGCAAAATATCTAAATCATGTTTGAAGTTCTGAACTAAAATTAAGAGAATAGTGATAGCAATTGGACTCCACATGATGAAGAAAGAGATCATCAGCAGAAACAAAGTTCGAAATAGTTTGTAATCTTGTCGGGAGACTCGAATCTGATGATTTGCTGAATAGGCTAAACTGACATTTAATCTTCTTCGTGATGCTTTTGTAATCTGCATTCAAAAACAAAACTTTTATTGTAACCGAGAATTCTTGCTAAGTCGCTTTTTTTTTAAGCTGCTGTAGTGAATCTTGGCAAATCACGTTTCTGCTCTGGAAGTAGCTATAAAACTGACTATTTATTGCCTCTCAATTAATACATTGCCAAAGTGCTCAGTTAATAGATTTTTTTTCCTAACTGCCAGCCCTGAAACTTTTCCTCAGTCTGGTAGTTATGCTGGGTTCTTTCTTCTTGTGTTTATCAATCATTTTGCATTTGAAAGTAATAAAGATTTTAAAGTCCAATTCAGTCCTCAATTATCCTTGAAATCCCATTGCTTTTAAATGATACTCTAGGTTATTTCATTGATGCAAACCCATTGATTTTTACACAGGTCTGATTGACTGTGACTGGAGAATAGCTAACAATCCTGTTGATGAACAAGAAACAGAATCCAGCTCACTCTTTTATAGACATTTTGGATCTGCAAGGTAAATAGGGGTATGTCTACACTATGGGACAAAGTTGAGTTAAGATACACAACTTCAGCTATGTTAAATGTGTAGCTGAAGTCAAAGTAGCTTAACTTGGCTTTTGGCACTGTCTACACTGCAGGAAGTCAAAGGAAGAACACTCTTCCTTCGACTTCCCTAACTTCTCATGAAAGCACAGTTACTGGCATTGATCAAGTACCCCTCTCACTTTGAATAAGCTGTCTTAACTTGACCACTAATTCAAATCCTTGTAGATAGACAGCGGAAGCTTCAATCTTCCTCTGTAGTGTAGACATACTAGGAATAAAGAGTAGTAACTATCTTAACTGAGTCGCTAAAATCAGCACATATGATTGGTACACGAAGTAGATCTCTTGAGTAAGCAGGCGCCATGTTTGCATAGTTATTTTCAGAACAGAGCAGCACTGAGATTCTGTTAGAAACAGCTATGGGCTCAATATTCAGAATATAAATCTGGATTTTGACACCTGAAAAAACTGTCTGGGTGTTTGAGCCCAGAATGTTGGTTCTGCCCATTCTTAGGGGGACCATTTGCAGAATTAAGATCTTAATTCAAATATCCCCACCCTCAAAGTCTGAGGGTGCATCTACCCTGCACCCTTAGCTCGAAATAAGATACACTATTTGAGCTATGCAAATTGTATAGCTTATTTTGAGTGTATTTTGAAATTGTTTATTTCAAAATTTGGCGCTGTCTACACAGTACCAAATTTTGAAATAGAATGCTATACCAAAACATCCCTTAATCCTCATGGAACAAGGATTACGAGGATGTTGGCATAGCAAGCCTGTTATTTTGAAAGTTACTTAAAAGCTTGTTTAAAAGACACGGAATAGCTATTCCGGGATACCAGTAGTAACCCGAAATAGCGCCGCTGTCTAGATGCACCCTGAGTGTGCTTGGATCCAGGTATTGGTTCAGACTTTTCTCTGTGTAGGGGATTTCAATGGTGTGGCACATTGGCTAAAGCAAAGATGTCTTTCAAATGCAGAATTATTTTTTTCCAAAATTTATGTTTGTGTCTCAGACCTTCCCAATGCATACTACTTCTATGAGGTGGTAGGGTTTTTTTTAACTTGAATGAGAATGTCTGTCTTTAAAATTCAGTGTAATGTCTCTGACATCTTGGTTTATTAGTCAACTAATCAGAATTACTTGGTCTACAACAATTCTGACACTTTGTTCATCCTGCAATCATGAAAATCTTTACTTTTTCTTAACAGCATCATAAGCAAAACTGCAGCACATTGGACCTGATCCAGATTGATTTTGATGAACAATTCAGTTGGTTTCAGTAAGAGGTAGACACCTAAGCATGTTTCATGAGCTGGGCTATGGGGTCTAATTTTCCAGGATGTTAAATATCCACAGAGCCCATTGCCTTCCATTGGAATTGTGAATGCTTAGTGCCTGTGGAAAATCAGACTCTAAATTTGCACTCTCAGGGAAGTCAGCACAGCAAAATTAAAATGTGGCTATTATTGAATGATTCTAATTGCAGATCCAATAAAACTGATCCCCACCTCCCAGTTTAGCAGACAAACATTTCAGCTAAATGCTCTCTCCTTAGGCCAGATCCTCAGCTGATGTAAATTAGCCCCAGTGAAATCAATCAGCAATGCTGATCTGGCCTCTATTTTTATTCCAGAATTTGCAGAGCTATAAGGGGGGGGGGGTAGGTCCCGGACCCGGCACAAGCCAGGACTAAGCCAGACTGCTGGCTAGCCTGCTAAAAAATGTACAGTACTGGCAAGGAGGAGGGGGCACAGGAAATGTGTGTAGTCTATAGTATTAAGCGAGAAGCTTTTGCTTATTGGTTAATCAACTTTACTATTACATCCCTACCTTGGACCCTGTTGCTGCCTCTCTGGGTTCCACAACCCAGCCTTTCAGCCACCTAGCTCTTGCTGCCTTCAGAGGCTCCCCACCTATCTCCTATGCCCCTTGCGTCTATCCACCCACCTCCCCTTTCTCTGATCCATCCCTCCTTCCCATCCATCCCCCCACAGCTTCCACTGTCTCCTCACAACCAATGTTTCCGCTAAGCTGTGCCACAGCACAGCTTCACAGGTGATTAATCAGCCCTGCACAGTCAGCCATCTCCGTGCACCACGCAGCTTAGATGGAACACTGCTCACAACCCTCTTCCCCTACTGCCTTCCTTCCACCCTTACCCTGATCTCCCTTTGCAGCCTCACACCCATGGGCGTCCAGTAGCCTAGGCGAGGGAAGGCACAGCCTTCCCAAACCGCCAGGCACGGCCCTTCCCAAACTCCACCCCAGAATGCCTGCTGTAGGCGTTCTGGGAGTGGAGTGTTGCTTCCCCCAGCACTCTCCTCCCTCCCTGTGCTCTGGGACTGGGGCAGCTGGAGTCACGTGCTCTCCTCTCTCCCTGGAGCTCTGGGCTGGGGAGACTAGGGGCATACGTGCGCATGCATTCACCCCCTTCTCATCCGTCCCCATGGTGGTATGGGACACCTCAGCAGAGGGGGTGGGACTGTAGGTGGGGGTAAGGGCTTGCCTCCATGCTCACACCCCAAACCTGCCATGCTTCTAGACACCAGTGGCCTCCAGCCTTGGCATCCTGGGCAGTCATCCACGTCACCCATCTGTAAGGCCAAACTTGAATCCCAGAATACTAGCGAGATAAGATGGGCAAACTGACCTGAAGAAGATCTCTTTGTAGCTCATAACCTTATCTCTCCCAACAGCAGAAGTTAGTCTAATAAAATATATTACGTCAGCCATCCTGTCTCTCTATTTATCAATCCTGGTTAGTGTATGTATCTATTTTAGTCATCTGAACTATATATAGTAACTGAAGATCTATTTTTCTGGAGTTTGTTAAGAATAGTAAGATTTTGCAAACACGCTAGCCTGGTTAGGAAGTTATTGCTGCAAATAGAAGGCTCAAATTCCTTTGGTGGGAGGATTTGCGACCAGTTTTAGACTTTGAGTTGGTGAAGGTATTACATGAGCCTTATGGTTTGGTACCTGCCTGACAGGAGAATTGGGAAGTGTTGACATTTGGATTGCTCTCTGATCTCCCATGTTGGCCAAGGCTGTTGAAGATAAGAGCAATCAACTGCAGGAACACTTGGAGATGTAGATGATACATTTCAGCCTGGACATAGCATGGAAACAACACTTGTCAAGCTGGCATTTGTTATCAGCCTGGACGAGAAGCCTGATGTCTATGATATCTGATCATTACATATTGCTTCATTACTTGAGGATATAATTGTTTTGAATTGGTACCAGCTGTGGTATTAGGAGCTGTGACAGTATGCTGTGGAATCCTTGTTATGCACAGACAGTTGCATTTGGACATAAACAGAACTCTTCAAAGCAACCCTACACTCTGTGTGATCAGCAAGACACCAGTAGTGCTTTGTATCATATTCACCATACAGTGATGCTATGGAGTAGTCTCATTTACTACATACATAATTCTTCTTAGTCATTGCTTCATTTACTATGTAATTTCAATTCAATTACAATCTCTGTTCAGTTTTGGCTGTCTTTTGGAGAGCTAGGTGAGAGACTGAGTTTGAATGCAACTTTATTGCAGATGCTGTCCAGCTATTCCACTTTCTTTAGGCTTTCGGGAGATATTGTACATCTCTGCACTTGTATAATAAAATCCCAAGATTGGATTGTGCAGTTTGATTTGTGGAAAGCCTAAAATTATGTTAACTAGATAAGAAAGGACATGTAAGAAAAGACATATGTCTCCATGCTTCCCAATCTCTACTGGGGTGGTGTTTCAATGGGCAAGTGTAATTTAGTGTCTAGACATAGCTCTTGCTCAGGGCTTGATGTTATAAGGTAATATGAATGCTGCTTGATCAGAACCATTTTTTAATGATTTATCAGATTTATCAGATGTGATATCAACCATTTACTTGAGCGAGAAACTGTAGCTCAGCCAACTGCTCTGAGCATCTATCTTTTGTGTCATCTAGTTACCCTATTACCATGCTCTACATAGTGAATTGCCAAAATAGATGGTCTGTTGCTAATGTAGAATGAAGCTGCTTGACCAAAATTAGGTATAGGCAAAGGGGATCTTGCATAACAGAATGTTAGGACCTGTTAGGGCAGGGATAGATAATAAAACAGAAACTATCACAGTGCCACTATATAAATCCACGGTACGCCCACACTTTGAATATTCTGTGCAGTTCTGGTCAGCCCATCTCAAAAAAGATATGTTAGAATTGGAAAAAGCTAAGGAGAAGGGCAGCAAAAATGATTAGGGATATGGTACAGATCCCATGCAAAGAGAAAATCAAATGACTGGGACTAGTAAGCTTAAAAGAATGATGACTATGGGGTGATATGATAGAGGTCTATAAAATCATAAATGGTCTGGAAAAAGGGGAAGTGTTATTAACCTCTTTACATAACAAAAGGACTAAGGGTCAGCCAATGAAATTAAGAGCAACAGTTTTAAAACTAAAATAAGGAAGTACTCCTTCACACAGTGCATAGTTAACCTGTGGAACTTGTTGCCAGAGAATGCTGTGAAAGCCAAAAGTATAACTAGTTTAAAAATGAATTAGCTAAGTTCATGGAGGACAGATCCATCAAAAGCCAGTAGCCAAGATGGTCAAGGATGGAACTCGATGCTCTGGTGTCCCGTAGCCTCTGACTGCCAGGAGCTGGGACTGGAGAATAGGGGATGGATCCCTTGATGTCCTGTCCTGTCGTCTTCATTCCTTCTCAAGAATCTGGCACCAGCCACTGACAGAGGCAGGATACTGGGCACAACAAACCATTTGTCTGAGCCAGTATGGCCATGATGTTCTTACCAGTGCTTAATTTGTAATGAAAGGGCTCAAGCAATTAGGTATTGGAGTTTAAGCAATTTTTTTTCTTACTTTCATAACTGACGCAGCAAGGACAGAGATGCCAGTGCTATGTACTACCAAGCCCAGAGGTGCTGAGGCTGAGCCCTGGCACAAATTAAGCACTGGTTCTTACCAGTGGATGCTGAGGTCAATTTTGATTTTAATGTTTAAGGCCCATCATGGACTAGGTCCCTGATACCTATCTGAGCCTCTGGCTTCCTGTTTCCTATGATGCTTTCTGAAGTGCTCTGTTCTAGCCAGGAGCTTGCAGAGACAGAAGAGGCACCATTCACGACTTTGTGAGCATAGGGCTATACCATTTTATTTGACCTGGAGCCCTTTAATGCAGGTTTTGAGACATTTTTATTTCAAAAGGCCTTTATCATAGAACATGAACTGTATTTGTAGATCTATTGTATTTGTTTAAAACATGGGTTACATCTACACTGGCATGATTTTCCGGAAATGCTTTTAACGGAAAAGTTTTCCGTTAAAAGCATTTTCGGAAAATCGCATCTAGATTGGCAGGACGCTTTTCCGCAAAAGCACTTTTTGCGGAAAAGCGTCCGTGGCCAATCTAGACACGCTTTTCCGCAAAATAGCCCCGATCGCAAAAATGGCGATCGGGGTTTTTTGCGGAAAAGAAATCTCTGCTGTCTACACTGGCCCGTTTGCGCAAAAGTCTTTCAGAAAAAGACTTTTGCCTGAATGGGAGCAGCATAGTTTTTCCGCAAAAGCACTGACAATCTTTCATGAGATCGTCAGTGCTTTTGCAGAAATTCAAGCGGCCAGTGTAGACAGCTGGCAATTTTTTCCACAAAAGCAGATGATTTTGCGGAAAAACTTGCCAGTCTAGACACAGCCATATTGTCTACCTGATGCTTTTAGGTAACCTGGATTTGTTTGATTAAAATGTTCCCAGGAAACTTCTGTGTATCAGTGAGGTACAAATAAGATCTATTGATATCAATAGTAATAAAAGGACAAGTAAGAGTCAGTTGATGTTACTTGCATTTTCCTTATCATTGATCTAAATCATTGCTGTACATACACTCCAGGTTGATGGATTCAGCACTGAAGAGATAATCAGCTCATGAACAGCAATGGAATGATTTATACAAGTTATTTCAAAGGCGAGGCTGCTATTTAAAATATTTCTTGGCTAGCACTGCTTGCCAATCAGTTCAGTTAATCATGGGTGGCATCATATTGAAAAGGTTATTTGCTTTCATGACATTTATATGGTGTGCCTTCACTAACAGTGAAGTTGCATTCACGTCAGCAGTTCTTGGACCCGTATGTCTGTTTTATTTCACAGAATGGATGGGAGCTTTCTTTGATAAGATAACGAGCCTTGTGGATAAGGGAGAGGCGGTGGATGTCATATACCTAGACTTTAGTAAGGCATTTGATACGGTCTCGCATGATATTCTTATTGATAAACTAGGCAAATATAACTTAGATAGGGCCACGATAAGGTGGGTGCATAATTGGCTGGATAACCGTAGTCAGAGAGTTGTTGTTAACGGTTCTAAATCCTGCTGGAAAGGGATAACAAGTGGAGTTCCTCAAGGGTCTGTTTTGGGACCCGTACTGTTTAATATCTTCATCAATGATGTAGATATTGGGATAGAGAGTACGCTTATTAAGTTTGCAGATGATACCAAACTGGGTGGGGTTGCGACTTCTTTGGAGGATAGGGACATAATTCAAAATGACCTTAGCAAGTTAGAGAAATGGTCAGAGGTAAACAGGATGAGGTTTAATAAAGAGAAATGCAAAGTGCTCCACTTAGGAAGGAACAATCAGTTCCATACATACAAGATGGGAAGCGACTGTCTAGGAAGGAGCATGGCGGAAAGGGATCTAGGGGTCATAGTGGACCACAAGTTGAATATGAGTCAACAGTGTGATGCTGTTGCAAAAAAAGCAAATATGATTCTAGGTTGTATCAACAGGTGTGTTGTAAGCAAAACTCGTGAAGTCATTCTGCCGCTCTACTCTGCACTAGTTAGGCCTCAGCTGGAGTACTGTGTCCAGTTCTGGGCGCCACATTTCAAGAAAGATGTGGAGAAATTGGAAAGGGTACAGAGAAGAGCGACAAGAATGATTAAAGGTCTAGAGAACATGAACTATGAAGCCAGGCTTCATGAACTGGGCTTGTTTAGTTTGGAAAAAAGAAGATTAAGGGGGGACATGATAGCGGTTTTCAAATATCTAAAAGGGTGTCACAAGGAGGAAGGAGAAAATTTGTTCCTCTTGGTTTCTGAGGACAGGACAAGGAGTAATGGGCTTAAAGTGCAGCAGGGGAGGTTTAGATTGGACATTAGGAAAAAATTCCTAACTGTCAGGGTGGTCAAATATTGGAATAAATTGCCAAGGGAGGTGGTGGAGTCTCCCTCTCTGGAGATATTTAAGAACAGGTTAGATAGACATCTGTCAGGGATGGTGTAGGTGGAGCTTGGTCCTGCCTTGAGGGCGGGGGGCTGGACTCGATGACCTCTTGAGGTCCCTTCCAGTCCTATTATTCTATGATTCTATGATTCTATGAAGACATTCTAGGACACTGAACCTACTTTTGGAGTCTTCTTGTCCTGATATAGGACACCAATAACTCCAAATGTGCACAACAGGACATACTTGTGTCTCACAGAGAGAAAAAAGAGGCCCCTATTTCTAGAATGAACCAAACATTTTAAGGTTCAAATTCCATGTAGACAACGTCTGTTCAAGGCTAGGGGAAGGGAAAGAGACTGGATGCCAATTCACTTGAAGCAGAAAGAGAGAGAGCACTGGAGTACTACTGTAGAAGCAAGATGAGATAAAAAGGGGAGTTGCAGAATCAAAGCAATTCAGAGAGGAAATGAGTGCATTGTCAGGAGGGGAAGAGAAAGGCAGGGTAGCAGTCCAGATTCAGAAGAGAAAGTATACGTTAAACAGGATACCCAAGATCTTAGAGGCTATTCCCTGTGAAATACATATAGATTAAACACTAATTTATTCATAATGTAAAAGCATAGGTTTAAGACACGTTTAAGAACTGCTCAAAAATCTCTGTGTTAATTTACAACCCAAAACATTTTTGGTGTATTCCTATCCATTATCCCACATTATTCCAGGCTACTCCTGGTAACAGCTCACATTCCAAAGCTGCTGACCATTCAAGTCACAGGTTAACTTGGCTTACCTTAAAACACCTCCCCAGTTTCATTAACACCAATAAAAAGGACCAGAAGGCTGAATTCTGCCAGTCTTATTGGAGACAAAAGCTCATGGTTTGCTCAGTTAAGCATTGCAGAATTTAGCAAAGCGTTTTAAAATTTTTAGACACTGCAAATATTTAATAAGCTAGTGACCTTATTCATATCAAATGAAATCTGTATAAAGTTTGTAAATGAGGACTGTATATAGCTAAAATGTGGAGTGAATGGGAAGATGAACCTCACACCCGCAAATAGGGGTCAAGCAATTTCCATTTCTATAATTCAGCCCTATTGTTGCTGGTGCTCCTCTCTGTTATTTCCTAACCTTCAAATAAACTTCTGAAGTGAAGAATAACTATGTTGAACAGAACCATGAACTACTATCCCAAGGCACTGAAAATAAGTGGTTTTCACCTTGAGACTACTAACCCTTATTCCTACTCAACTGCAATTTGTTTATTGTTTGAATATTATAAAAAAGATTTTCCTTGTTTTCCTCTCTCCATGCTGTAATCATATTACTTTGTTGTTTCTACTGTGAAAGAAAGCTGTTTTACATACTGTCTTCCCATTGTTTTGTGATCCTGAAGCCAGTATGAAAATAGAACTGGAGGGTTAGAAAAATCTCCCCTTTTATGGGCAAATTCCTTCTTCCTCGTGCACAGCTCCCGCTAGCAGCAAAGAGGGGTTCCAGGAGCATGATAATGATTGTGATTTGGGAAACTTTGGTTTGGGTCACTGAAATTCAGTTAAAGTGGGACCTGACTAGTGATGGTTACTGGTCCCAAGATACAATATTTGGTATTTAAATATGTTAAACATCACCAGTAACACTGTCCAGCCTCTCCATTATCTAATTATGAATAAATATTTTGGTTCCTTATCATCAGCTCTGACCAAAGAATGCTCATTTAATCCAATTTAGTGCTCCCTCAGTTGTGGTGCTGCTTTGTCATGGTACAATATGCTGGTGCAAGAGAGAGCTGTGGTGATGTACCTTGCACTGACCACAGAAAAGGGTGGTGCTGAAGGAGCATAAGACTGGCTTTGCTCATCCAGGGCTTAGTGGAGAATTTACAAAGCAGCCCTAAAGCACAGGAAAATCAGCCTTTTGCATTCATGTCATTCATTTCATTACAGAATCTCAAAACACACTAGAAGTGTGGAAAAGTATAGAACCTACTTTAATGTTGGAGGCGTATGGTAGAATGTGGTTAAAAGACTTGTCCAAAATCACACAGGGAGTTACCACACAGGTCTTGGCCACCTACAGATCCATGTTATGAACGTGGGGCAAAGTTCAGAACAAATGTACCTATGACTTTCTGAACTGCAGCCTGTGACACAGACACCAAGGGTTTGGTTTGCTTAATTTCCAAGTGCCCTTGAGAGATACAGAGTTCCCTCAGCTCCTGTTAGTTTCTGGGGGCAGTGAGAATCATAGAACTGGAAGAGACCGTCAGCGATCATCAAGTCCAGTCCCCTGCCCTCATGGCAGGACCAAGCACTATCTACATGAGGGGTGGGCAATCATTTTTGACCAGGGCTCACTTCAGAAATTTTTAAGTGGCTCCAGTCTGCCTGGAAGGGGTGGGGCCTCAGGCGGAAGACACAGGGCCAGGACATTTCCGTGCTTCCCTGCCCACAGACCTCTAAGCACCCATGCCCCTGGTTGTGGGAGGAGATTTTGCACACTCCCCCCTCCCATCCCCACATCAAGCAGTGCCTGGGGACGGGGGGAGCACACAAAGTCTGCCCCTGCCCTGCCAGGGGGCACTGTGCTTAGAGTCCCTTGCCAGCTGAGCAGCAGCTGGTGGTTGACTCTAAGTGCTGGGCCCCTTGCAGGGCAGGAGGAGACTTTGCACGCTTCCCCCACCCCCAGGCCAATCAGGGCTTGGGGGCAATGAGAGCATGCAAAGTCTCCTCCTACCCTGCCCCCATCCTGCAAGGAGCACACAGTGCTTAGAAGAACTGCGTGCTCCTTGCAGGGCAGGGGCAGGGCAGGACGAGACTTTGCGTGCTTCCCCCCACTGCCAAGCCCTGATTGGTCAGGGCAAGGGGGGAGCGTGAAGTCTCTCACTCCCCACCCTGTAGAGCATGGCACTTAGTCAACTGCTAGAATTAACTCTAAGTGCCACACGTGCCTCCATCCCTAGGCCCTGATTGGCCTGGCGTGGAGGAGCAGCAGGACCTCTGCAGGCCGGATCAGTCCATTTGGCCGGCTACATCAAGCCTGCGTAGGCCCTTTTGCCTACCCCTGGTCTAGGGAATCCCTGATAGATGTCTATCCAACCTACTCTTAAATAACTCCAGTGATGGAGATTCCATAATTTCCCTAGGCAACTTACTCCAACGTTTAACTACCCTGATAGGAAGTTTTTCCTAATGTCCAACCGAAACCTCTCTTGCTGCAATATAAGCCTATTGCTTCCTGTCCTATCATCAGAGGCCAAGGAGAACAATTTTTCTCCCTTTTCCTGGTAGCACCCTTTTAGATACCTTTTTAGAGGGTTCTGGGCTCGTCTAGACTACAGGGAAGATTCAAAAGAGGATATGCAAATTCCATAGGAATTTGCATAGCTTCTTTTGATCTCACTTTCAAAAGCGGAGCTTTCGAAAGTGGAAGTAGTTTAGACATGGCTTTTTTGGCAAACCCTCTCCCCTTTGTTGAAAAGCCACTTTTCCTCAAAAAATGAGGTTTATGCGGCTTTTTGACAAAGAGGGGCGTTCACTAAACTACTTTCACTTTCGAAAGCGGAGATCAGAAGAAGAGATGCAAATTCCAGTGGAGTTTGCATATCCTCTTTCGAATCTTCCCCATAGTCTAGACATAGCCTCTTAGGAGGCTTCAGTGTCTTGATCCATTATTCAGGGGAAGAATCACTCTCATGTGGAAAGTCAAAACCAAAGACCCTCTCTCATGCTGGCAAGTGGTGGAACTGCTGGTGAAGGAGAATGCCTTGAAATGAGTGCCCAGCCATTTATGCTCTATTACTCCCTTGTCCTTAATCTGCCTCTTTCCCCCTCAGCCAGCAGGACTGTATCTGTTGTACGTCTGTATATGCAACTACTGTCATGGACTGGAGTAATTGTCCTGCATGGCCTTCACTTGTTGGGGAGACAGGTTCCTGCTTCATGGAGTAAGAGCTGGGAACTCCAATGGCGATGATGATGATGATATTTCTTATCAGTTTGGCTTGTTGATGGGTTGGGGTGGATTGCTTCGTGAGGTTTGGGTGCATTCAGGAGGGCCTAGTCAATTAAAACTGCACTCTGGCAGGGAAGGATGCTTGCCGCTGCCAAATGGTGTTCTCTCTTCTGTCCACTGCCAGTACTTGCCTCCTTTTAAAAAAATATGTCACTTGGCATGCTATCACATTCTAACTGATGTGACACAACTTGTCATACTCCATGATCTATTGCACAGAACCCAGATGTGACCTCCATCTGGCAACAGAGCTGAAAGTGGGGTACTTAAGGATCCTAAACTGAAACAGCTCAAAAGCAATGCATTAGCAACACCTACTCCAACCAAGACAGCATGTAGGTTTGCCTTATGTCAACCTAAGAGCCACAGGTATTAAATTAGCTTTGTTCTAGTGCTCCAAGCACTAATGAATGGGAAGGACCAGCATGGCCAGTGTCTCTGCTCACTGGGAGAGTGGCTCGAGAAGGAGAATGAGTTGGGAATCTGCAATGGGTGAGATCTGCCCTGGCAAAGAACTTTGTCTGCTGTAGAATAGCATGTTGGCCTGTAACCTAGACAGTCCATCCAGGACTGGGGTTAATTTGTGCACTCCTCTCTTCTGGCTGAAGTCTAGAAAAAAACATGATTTTATATCTTTGGATCCTTGTAACAGGGTGTGCACTGATCTTTACAGGGAGACTATGGGTCCAGCATGACCAGGACCAAATTAAGAACTGAACAATGGAATTCTGTCACATGTCCTCCCCTGACAGACCCTGGAAATTATAGGCTGTTGCTTCAAGGGAAGCTGGGAAGGAGTGCCAAATTTAAGGAGAAACCTTTCTTCAGAAGAAAGAGAGTTCAAGGACTAGGACAAGCCTGGAGCAGGGTCACAGTATCAAGGAAATTGAGAAACTGCCCAGGAGTGGCCGTGATGAAAAGAGCCTTTGATATGAGGAAACTCACAGACTGGTAAGAGAAGAAGGAATTCTGAGGAGGAAGTAAGAGTGGGGGCTGCCCCGGAGAAGGGTGAAGTTTTTGACATGCATTGGGAGGATTGTGAAGCAGGGCAGGGTGTTGTGAAGCAGAACAGGGTATGCCCCATGCTTTCCAAGGATATCATAGCAGCTATGCTGTCTTTGCACTCTGGAAGATATACACAAGGGTGCCCCCAACAGGGTCTGTGGCTGAAGACCACAATCTGGTTTTAATTGCCCAATTCTACAACGTGCTGGTCTAGTTGAGTACCATGAAGGATTAGGGCCCTAAAGTCACAGAGTAAGTTAGTACCAGAATACAGATTAAATCTCCACAGTTTTGGGCTTCCAGGCCCATGTTTAAACCATTAGATAACGCCTCCCTTTCAGAGAGAAAAAGTAGAATAAAATGTTGTTTTTCCTGTCCCTCCTTTTTTGGGGGGGAGGGGAGTATGTAGGGAGGAAATATGGCTTTTGCTTTGCTGACACATATTAAACATCCTGGAGGTTGGGAGAGAATAACAACTATGGCTTCTGTTTTAAGGGGGCTTATTAATTTAATTTTGGGGGCTTAGCAATTTTTTAGTTTTATGTAGATTTCCAAAAATCAAGAGTTTTGGGAGCTTTCTCTTTGTATACACAATAAAGAGTACTTGCTTTGTAATCCTATAATGTAATACTCTTTGAAATAGCACTATACTAAACCTCACTAGACAGTGAACTTCCAGCGTGCTTGAGAAATCACACTCCACAATCAACCATTTGTGGTGTTTATTAGATAACACACAGATTTCAATTTTTTGTATTGCAGATGTTGGTATATATTGGTTAAAACTTAAAATTAGAAGCCCTAATTATGATACATAATTAAAGCAGGACAAAAGTAGATTCAAGGGAGTGGGGGGAAAAAGAGTTTTAAGGACTGTATGTCTCAGGGTTGTTCTCCCTTGGGCCTGGTCTACACTAGACTGGGCAGGTTGGCTTAAGGTATGCCATCCAGCTATGCATAATGCATAGCTGGATTCGGTTTACCATAAGCTGAGCCACTGCAGCGCCTACACTATGGGAAGCCAACAGGAGCATATGGTCCTGTCAGCTTCCCTTATTCCTCGCAGATCGAGGAGTACTGGATGCCTGCAGATTTGCCCTCAGCATTCGATTTGGGGGTGTACATTAGACCCACTAAATCGAACAGTAGAAGATCAACCTCTGGAGGGTCAATCTTCTTCATAGTATAGACATGTCCTACATCTCACATTAAATCCATTTGGCATTTTGGGGTACAATGCAAGATCTGATCAACAGTGCTTTTTTTTTTTTAGATGTTTGTTAGAATCTCTAGAAAGTTTTTAAAGGCCCTTAATTATGATCCATATATGATCATATATTGTGTACATGAACTAAGACTAATATCGTATTTTGGGTTTCTGATAACATATTGTTCAAGCTTTTACTATTGTTTATAATGGCAATAAAACTCTTAGTTGAAACTTATGTATAGTTGGAAGTACCTTATTCCTTATATTATGTACTCTTCTATATTTGAGCAAATACAATCTATACTGTTTAGCATCACTATATTACTAGTCAGCCAGATGTCATACTTTTAGTTGGTATTTGAATTACTGCTTGGTTCTAATGGTTTAGTAATAAAACTATAAGAAAAAATACCTGTAAAATTTTTGTATAACTGATCACAATGGCTAATCCTGGTATTACAAAGACCACAAAGGTGAATGTTACGTCCCAAGAGATTTCTCCTGCAATGCTGGGCCAAACCAAGGTGCAAATTTGAACTTCCTGTTTATAAATAACAAAAGAAAACAATTAAAATTATGTTTTAGATATTAACTTTCAGTATACAGTTCTCTGCAAACCATACATCAATGTTTAATTTCATCTGACTTGGTGCTCATTACTGTAAAACTAGCTGCTACATAAACAGGATCTATGGAAATTGTTACTAATGAAAACAAAAGTTGATTCAGTGTGGAATGTTTTTTAAAACATGACAACAGGTGTGGCTTACAAGATTTGGTATGCAAAAATGGAATTGTTTCAATAATTAAATAGCATGGCAAAAGCTAAGGACAATTTTAAATGTAAATTCTTAACTTCTAAATAAACAAAATGAAAAAAACAATTAAAAACCTGGAAGTACTGATTAAATCATTTTTATTGTATTTTCAATGTAATCATATTGTTTTGTTTTTGAATGCATTTGGGATTATTGCATACTGAAAAGAAAAAAGTTACTGCATGTTCCAGGAAAAGCTCTACATGAATTAATGCGAGGCACTACTCTATATGCACAGGCAGCAGAATCTCCATCACAGGAAATATTTAAGAACTGGTTAAATAGATCCTTACAGGGATGATCTAGATGGTACTTAGTTCTGTTGTGAGGGCAGGGGACTGGACTTGATGACATTTCAAGATCTCTCCCAGTTCTCGTATTCTATGAGTCTCTGATTATTCAGAAAAGAGAAGTACAGGCAGTCCCCGGGTTATATGGATCCGACTTACATCGGATCCCTACTTACAAACGGGGTGAGGCAACCCCGCACTAGCTGCTTCCCCCCAGCAGACCAGGGAGACGCGAAGCTAGCGCCCCCCCCCCAGCAGACTAGGGAGACACGGAGCGGCTTTTCTCAGCAGACACCTCAGCTTGAGAATAAAGGACTGAGGGAAGTGAGGTGTGGGAGAATAAAACTGAGCTCTGGAGATATGTTTGGCTAGAGTTTCCCCTACAATATGTACCAGTTCCGACTTACATACAAATTCAACTTAAGAACAAACCTACAGTCCCTATCTTGTATGTAACCCGGGGACTGCCTGTATCGGGAATAGGGGCTTTTCTAGCTTTAATCTTGAACACAAACAGCCATATTTATACAAGTAATAAGACATGGCACAATGACAAAAGCAAGGCAGAACAAAGTAACTGGTGATAAATTCTTTTATGTGGGCAAAAAATGAGCATGAATTTGAGACTGGTCTACTGAAGACCTCAGTTCTGGTCTGACTGTACTGAAATAAATGGGATTTTTACTATTCATTGACTTTAGCGGATCAGGATCAAGTCCTTCATTAAAAGAAGTTCATTCCTATTCTGGGGATATGTCAACACTGCAGAGTTTCTCTGGAAAATGGCCATTTTCCAGAAAAACAACATTTACGTCCACACTGCAATTACGTTCTTTTGACAGAAAGTCAAAAGAATGTAGGGGTTTTCCCAACAACCTTAAACCTCTTTCTGTGAGGAAGAAACCTTCTTCCAAAAGAGCTCTTTCAGAAAAAGGCGTGTGTGGATGGGGAAGAGGGGTTTTTTTCAAAAGAAGAAGCCTCCAGGAAAAAGCACAGGTGCCCTGGTGGCCATTCCATCCACAGCAATCAGAATTTAGATGTGAGATTAAGCGCATTGCTTTTTCATTCTGCTTTTGCTCTGTAGACACTCTGGCTATGTCTAGACTGCAGGCTTCTTTCGAAAGAGGCTCTTTCGAAAGCATCTTTCGAAAGAGCCTCTTTCGAAAGATCGCGTCTAGACTGCAGGCGGATCTTTCGAAAGAAAAATCCGCTTTTTCGAAAGAGAGCACCCAGCAAGTCTGGATGCTCTCTTTCGAAGACGGCCTCTTTACATTGAAGAACGCCTTCTTTCGAAAGAGGAACTTTCGAAAGAAGGCGTTCTTCCTCGTAAATTGAGGTTTACCGCCATCGAAAGAAAAGCTGCGTTCTTTCGAAATAATTTCGAAAGAACGCAGCTTGAGTCTGGACGCAGGGGAAGTTTTTTCGGGAAAAGGCTACTTTTCCCGAAAAACCCCCTGAGTCTGGACACGGCCTCTCTTGCAGAAAAGCTTTTTCCGAAAGAAGCCTGCAGTCTAGATGTAGCCTGAATCAAATGGCTAAAGGCAACTTAAATACCAGGGTTAAGCTGAACAATAATACCCATAGGTGGGGGCACTAAGGGTGCCCATAGGTGGGGGCATTCGGGGTGCAGGCTTGAAGTGGTTTCCATTATACACACGGTTTACAGTTCCGGTCAGTGGCGCTCAGCCCCAGCTGGGCCAAGAACAAAAGAGGGGGAGGCAAGAAGGCACTGCCAACCTTTGAAGGCTTTGTTAAAAAATGACCCCCGTATAACGCTTAACCTTTTCCCGCCTGCGGAGCTAGTCATCACTCTCCGCGTGGTAACCCCAGGGCTGTGCCCAGCAGCACCCGATGGAACCCAGCCCAGCCCTTCTTGGCAATCGCCAGCCGGCCCCGAAGCGTGGACCAGGACCCAGGAGTCGCTCGGCGAGGCAGGCTACGGGGGCTCGCTTCGCGCCGCGGTTGAGAACGTGGACGGAGGCTCAGCCCAGCCAGAGCGAACAGCTGCTGCTATTGGCTGAGGGCTTTTCCCGCGCTAGAGACTTCCAGCCCAGCCTCCCCTTTCCAGGGGTCCTGGGTGGCTGGGAAGCCGCCGAGCGGGTCAGCTCGTTGTACACGGCGCGGGGCTGACCCGCTGCCTCCATGCCCAGGCAGGGCAGAGCTCGCCCCGCCGCGCCTTACCTCACCGCGCACCAGCAGCGGCTCCACGCTGAAGAAGAGGCAGAGCGGGAGGGTGGCGAGGGCGGAGAGGCCCCAGATGAGCAGCAGGATCCCGGCCAGCAGCCTGCAGCTGCAGCGGGCCGTGTGCCGCAGCCGCACGATGCAGAACAGGCGCTCCAGGCTGACGGCCGCCAGGGAGAGAATGGTGACGCTGCCGCTGAGGCTCATCACGTAGAAGAGCATGTGGCAGACGAAGTCCCCCAGTACCCAGGACTCGGTCCAGCGCACCACGAGGACCACGGGGATGGCGCTGATGAAGAGCAGGTCAGCGCAGAAGAGGTTGAGCACCAGGCAGTTGGCGGTGCGCAGCCTCTTCTTCCTGGCCAGCAACGAGATGGCGCAGGCATTGCCCAGCAGGGACACCAGGAAGATGAAGGCGAGCACGGCGGACTCCAGGGCGCTCAGGGCCACCTTGTTCTGGCCCTTGAAGTCCGAGAAGAAGGGGAACCGGGTGCAGTTCCCTTGGGGAGTGACGCAGGCGCCTGGCATCTGGCTGGCACCCAGGGCATCAGACAGCAGAGCAAGGGAAAGTGCGGCTGCTGCCCCCAAGACAGAAGCGCGGGTGCCAACCCCCGGGCTTGGAGCTCCGGCGTGTGGGTGCCATGGGGGTTGTTGGCACAGGGACGGGGCAGGCAGCCGCATCTCCTCCTCTTCCTCTTACATCCGCGGCGAGCCAGGTGCGGTGTCCGCACGGTGGTTTACAGCACCTGGCCCGCCGGGGAACAAGGAAGTAACAGGCGAGGAGGGTAAATAGAGAGCGCGCCCCGCGGGACAAAGGCGAGGGCGTTGCGCTTTACAATCGGGTGACAAGCCCGCCAGCGAGCCCGCCTGTCCCGGACGCGCTGGGCACTGGGGCATTTCCCGAGAGACGAGCCGGGCACTCCAGGCTCCTCGAGTCAGCTCCTGGTGGGCGAGCCCATTTCCCCGGCGCTGGGCTGCCGGAGGTCACGGGGTGAGGCCAGCCGGGGCCCTGGACGCGCCTCTGCACGCCTGAGACCCCTGGAGAAGTCGGTGGAAACCCCTCCCTCGTACCAGCCCGGAGATTGGGCGTGCCCTCGCCGACAGGTCTCGGGGCAGCCCTCTGCAAAGGAAAGAGTGGACAGTGACAGCCCCTCCTATCCCGTGGTGACCCCAGTTGAAGTACAGGGATCCTGGCAGCTTTGCCCCACAGATCGAATCAGTAATGCCCAGCCCAGCTCCTGCCTCGGGTAACCCCAGCAGCGGCAGCGCAAATGAGCCGCTCAGAAATTCCCCACCAGTGATCCCGCTGGGCTCTGCTGTTCAACACAAAAGAAGCTAGAGAAGAGCTCAGACTGTGACTCAGGCTTTCCCTTTGGTTTGAGGAACTGACCTGACACTATTCTGTAAGAACTGCTGTCCGTAGCTCCATGTAACCGGACCTATTTTAAGATCAAATGGAAAATGTTGTCATTGCTCCCTATCTTTCCTTTTAAAGTCACATTTTGTCTCCCTTCCTGGCTGTGGGTTACTTAGCTAACTCCTTGTTGCTGCCCTAGAGGTGAAGAAATCACACCGCACAGATGTTTAGTAGCAGAGCCCAGTTCTGAGTGACATGCTGAACAAACACAATTCCTCCTTATGCTAGTGAGTAAATCAGGGAACTGAAAATAAATAAAAGGACAGTAAAATGAAATATAAGGGGGCATTTCACTGATAGTTTTAAAAAAAAGCTAATGATTTTCTTGGACGTCAGATTTCTGAAAGCCATTGATCAAACAAGGGAAGTAGTAAGACTACACACAAACCACAGTAGTTACAAAGGAATGATATGGACCGGGCTGTTAGGTTCTACATCATCTCTTTCGCTCTCATACACACACACACACAGCTAAGACTAGTCTTAAAAGGCTAAAAAGTATTTTCTCAGAGTATGTGTAAAAAGCTTTAGACCATTCACCCCTAGATGACTCAGTATGGCTATATAAAAATCGATTTTGTAAGCAGGGTTTCAGTTCCAGCAAGGAGCACCAAACCTTACTGCTTTTTATGATGCTTTTTGCTATTAAATGTATTCTACTCTACTCTGCTATACAGGGACTGTATATTGATTTCAATAGGACTTTGTAAACACTTATTTGTACATCAGACTGACTATGATGAGTTGCTATGAAAAGATACCTGTAATGAAACCTCTTAATGTCATTTAAACTGATTCCAGAATTGCTGGCCATTATAAAGTATGATTAAAAATAGTCACCTTTCACTTGTGGACTATCCATTTCTTTTGTGCACCCACTTCAGGTGCAGAAATTAAAGCAACTTTAATTAACATCCTTCACACTAAAATAATCCCTGTTCTTGATGTTGCAAATATTATCTATTCTGGCTTACTAAGAAATATAATTGCTGGGCAATTTACATTACTGTTTTTAGATTATATACAGGAATCATTGGGTGAATATATGATCCAGATTATGCGGAATGTCAAACTAGATGATCAGAAAGGTGGCTTTAAAAATCTTTTAATCTGAAAAATGGACAAATGGCTGAAAACACTTGGCTGTCTGCTGCATTATGAATTTAAATGAAGATAATAGGAAACCCTGCAAACACTGAGATACCAGCCAGCCATCACAGGTGACTGCAGATGGCAAGTAGCCAGAAGCACAAAAAATTTTCTGTACTCTCATTAGCCAGGTTTTAGAATTCTGTGCATCATATTGTGAATAACCACAGCAAACAACCTAGTAAAACCAGGAGAGAGTCTTTCCAGGCAAAATTGGGACATAGTATTGGAACCTGATTCTATGAGATAGTGAGAGCCTCCTGAGATGTACTGAGTCTCATTCCAATATCCACTGATTTCAGCACCTCCCTGGACTGAATTAGTGAAATCAGCAAATAAGCCCTATAATTTTGTCTTTGACTGTAGCAGAACATAATTTTTTAATATAAGATAGTATGTAGCTAGGAGTGAGTTCCCAAGCAGCCTTACTGCCACTATGCAAAAAGTTATACAATATTTAACGTAACATTAGTAAGAGTTGGTGGGCAGGTAGCAAATGGTAATAAAACTAAACAGAAATCCTATTCTCAGTGATGTCTATGGCATACTCCACTAATGTCAGTGAGGCAAGGACATGCCCCGTGTGTTCAATTCTGAAAACGAGACTGGAAAAGAAAACAGGAGCAGAAGAGAAACAGCATTTGGAATTTACATTATTGCATCAGTATTACTGAGCAAAAAACCAAGATGCTGTCAGTTAACAATGAGCTAAAGAGAAAAAAGTATCGCAAAGAGCCTGAGACTACTGGGAATATCCTGGGAAAGGTGGCAGAATTTCTTTTTGATCAGCTCAAAAGATGATCCTGTGCCATTGTTACTGGGTGTGAAAAGATTTTTATTTACTTGGTATCAACCTACCAAATACCCCAGAGCTAAACAGAAAATAATACTGCTCTCATTACTCCATCCACTGGCCAGAAACCTGAGAGTGGAGCTCAGCAAGAAAAATATTTTGTACAAAGAAAATAATCATTGCTTTGTCCAGATACGTAAGCCAAACGGAAATCTATGGCTCCAGGGGAAAAAAAAGTTTGCTCCAAAAGAAAAGTGAGGTGGTATTTTATCACCATAACTGAAAGTCCAGCATAATGAGGTGTTTTGGGGAAGACTGAAGAGGAAATGAGCTCTTGGATGTGAAGGGAAAGAGTGTTGTCTAGCAGTTCGTGCAAGAACCTGGAAGAGGAGGCTCTTGGAGAGCTTTGCAGGACCTCACCTTCTCTTTGAGTTTGGACAAGTAATTAAAGCTTCCCTTTTTAAGTGATCTATTTTTTAAGGTACTGGGTCCTGCTGTGAGGGCATGGGACTGGACTTGATGACCTCTTGAGGTCCCTTCCAGTTCTAGTGTTCTATGATTCTATGATTTATTGCCCAAATCTTTGTTAATGCAGATTTAAGATTGAGCAGCATATTAATGCCTTATATACTTCAAAAGCATTGACTGGATCTATATGTAAACCTATATCAGCAACAAAATGGCCGATGAAATTCAGTGTTGATAAGTGCAAAGAAATGTACATTGGAAAACATATTCCCAACTATGCATATAAAACAATGGGGTGTAAATTAGCTGTTACCAGGGCCAGACTAAGGGGTGAGCGAGCTGGGCAGCTGCCCGGGGTGCTAACCAATAGGGGGCGCCTGATGGCAGCTGTAAGGGGTGCTCAGCGCCCCTTATAGCTGCCATCAGGCACTGCACACCCGGCTTCTGGTGGGTTGCAGTGGCCACCAGGGACGGGTGCTGCATTAACCCCTGCAGTGCCCTTCCCCCTGCATACGCGGGGCCCTGCACGGCCAGGTGCAGCCCACCCGGGTGGCCCTAGGCTGCACGCCAGCGGCGGTGGCTGGGCAGCACGTGCACCTGCCCGCACACCCCGGGGGCGGGCTCGTGTATGCGCCGTGTGCCCGGAGGCGGGCCTGGAGCAGGCTTGCACATGCGCTGTGCGCCCAGATGCGAGCCTGCACGCCCTGGAGGCGGGTCTGCGCATGCACCATGCACCCAGGGTGACGCCACCCGCCCGGGGTCTGGGGCGCCAACATGGCTCGGGCTGGCCCTGGCTGTTACCACTCAAAAGCGAAATCTTGCAGTCATTGTGGCTAGTTCTCTGAAAACATCCATTTAAAGAGCAGCATAAGTTAAAAAAGCAAACAATGTTGGGAATCATTAAGAAAGGGATAGCTAATAAGACTATCAAATTGACTCTATATAAATCCATGGTATACCCACATCTTGAGTTCTGTGTGCAGATTTGGGCACCTCATCTCCAAAAAAGATAAACTGGAATTGTAAAAGGTTCAGAAAAGGGCAACAGAAATTATTAGGAGTATCGAATGGCTTCCATATGAAGAGCCATTAGTAAGATTGGGACTTTTCAACTTGGAAAAGAGATGACTAAGGAGAGGGAATATCCTACAAGTCTATAAAATCATGACTGGTGTGGAGAAAGTAAAGAAGGCAAAGTTAATGTACTCCATCCCATAACACAAGAAGTAGGAGTCATCAAATGACATTACTAGGCAGCAGATTTAAAATAAACAAAAGGAAGTCTTTCTTTACACAACACTCAGTCAGCCCATGGAACTCCCTGCCAGAGGATATTGTGAAGGCCAGGACTTTAACAGGGTTACATAAGAACATAAGAACGTCCGTATTGGGTCAGACCAAAGGTCCTTCTAGCCCAGTATCCTGTCTGCCGACAATGGCCAGCACCAGGTGCCCCAGAGAGGGTGGACTGAAGACAATGATCAAGCCAGGATGGGCAAACATTTTGTCCTTAGTCTCTATTTGTCAGGGCTGGGAATGGGCGACAGACAGTGGATCACTTGATGATTACCTTTTCTGTTCATTTCCTTTGAGCACCTGGCATTGCCAAGTGTCTGAAGACAGTGTACTGGCCTTTGTTCTGACAGTATAGTTGTTCTTATAGTCTCAGAAAACTAGGAATTAAAAAGTCTCAGAGGAGTAGCTGTGTTAGTCTGTAACTTCAAAAACAACCCTAATTAATTAATTAATTAATTAATTAATTACTGTCATGAGCTTTTGTGGGAAAACTCTTCTTCTTCAGATGAGCTTAGAAAGTTAAGATTCACCTCAACCACATGCTCTCTCCAACCGCCATTCACTGTCTTAGGAACAGATGTCTTAATTGGAGCAGAGTTTACTTGCAGCAGATTGCCACACGCTGCAATGAAAGAGCTCATTTCTGCTGTTTTGTCAGTTGTGCACGCAGGGGAGCACCATAGTTTATTTTTGCTTTTGGGATCAGTGACAATCTGGTACCATATATGCCTTGCAGGGCTGAAGTAAGGGCAGGAGAAATCTTTGAAGAGGAATCACGTAGGTGGTAACAACTGGGTTGGTGGTTCAGCGTAGATGAAGTGGTTGAGTAGCAGCCAGGTGTTATTCTCTAAGCCTTCCCTAAATAGCACTTTTACCATGGTGAGGACATGATCTGCTTGTTTCTCATGCTGTATCCATGTGTAGGGTTGCCAAATGGTTTAACCAAAAACACCTCTTCCCCCCAAAAAAACCCACCAGGGAGAAAAAAAGGGAAGACCAACATTGTTGAGAAAAAAAGGACCCCAAAAGTTATTAAGCAATAAATAAATAAATACAATAAAACAGCATGGCCTCCTGTAAATGCAAGAGGGGAGCAGTTGAGCACTAAGACCCAGGGAAGGCATTGCTTCCCCTTGCTACAGGTCTTTTTGCCGGTAGCCATCTTGTTTTCTTGAGCAAGCCCCCCCCTTCCTCCGCAGGTAAGCAGAGCAGCCTGTGGGGGGAGCCAGAGGCTGGGCCCAGTTACCAAGCTGTCTTAGGGTTGCCAGGTGTCCGGTATTTTCGCCTCCTGGCAGGGAAAAAAAAAACAGAAAATGCCTGACATTTCAAGTATCTGGTATTTTCTTAACTTTTCTACCGGACAGGAGGCAAAAATACCAGACTGCCTGGGTCAGTACCCGACACCTGGCAACCCTATCCATGTGCTGTGTATCTATAGTGCTCAATAGCCTCTGGAAGAACAGACTACTATGGTATCTGTCAAGGGGTCACTAAAGTTGTAAACAAGGGGTGGTGTAATTGTAGGTTTGTGTTTCCTGGTTCTTAAGATGTGAAAATTTGCCTATAACTTTTTACTTCCTGGTTTTCATACATTTAACTGTGGTTGCAACCAACATGGGGGAATATTACAAGGCATTGCTAGTCAACCTTACTTAAGTATTAATGAAACTTTTGGGCAGAGACCAGCTTTTGTTTTCCAGGAAGTGGTGGTAGTAGTGAGGCAGTCATGGTTAAGGTGTACCTCTGATTGTGGGGGGCACAAGGTGGCTCCCTTGGCAAACTTCATTACCACTTATCGACAAGTTCTTTGCTCTTCCTAGCCACTCCTTGCCCCAGGACATGCCCCACTGCCGTCTTCCCATAGGGAAGAAGAAAAGAGTGATAACTCATGGGCTACGAGGAACACATCTACCATCTAGAGGCAGCAAGAGGAGGCACGAGAAGCCCCATCCTCCATACTGTACTTTAGGAACCAGTGTAGGGGGAAATACTGTACGTCAAAGGATGTCAGTAGAAGTGTGAGGTTGCCCACTCCTCAGGGATATTTTCAAAAGAATAAGACCACCCAGTGAAGAAGTGGGTAACAGGATGCCTGGGGACTAGGAAAGACAGCCTGGAGAAAATACTCAGCATTTGGAAAGAGGAGACAGGATTCAGCTACATGCTCCTTCCTGGAGAAACTGGTAAACTCTGCTCTGCTTGGAAATGGTTGAAGCCTGGAGTCAGTAAGGAGTCCACTTGGTTTTTTATAGAAAATAACTGGGACCACATGACCCTAATTAAGCTCTAGGGGAAAAGGGGGCTTTGTTTTATGCTGGAACAATGGGTCTGATTCTTTCTTACTTCTCTCTGGCTGCCAGTGACTATATTACAATCTCCTGACAACCAGGAACATTTAATTGAAAAAGGGGATAACTCAGTTTCTTTATTTCTCTAGCAAACAACTATTCTGGGAAGAAGGGACCTGTTGAACTGTGCAATGCTTGTTTTGTTAGGAGAACTTGACCCAGCATAGACCCTTGCTTTGGTTACACTATCTATTGCAGAGCTTGATTGTTTGGAGCTGTGGGAAGTCACCCACGGCGCCTTTATCACGATGGGTAAATAATACTTAACTTAATAGGTGTGTTGCGCTGCTTAATGTTTGCCAAATGCTTTGAAATCAGAACATTAGGGAAGTTGACTTGTCATCCTGATAAATGGCTCCAAGATGGTAGATGACATCAGCCTCATCTACATAAAACCACTTTTTCAGTACAGCTTTGGGGGTGGGGGTTGTTTTTATTTTTAATATAAATTGTCTTGTGTCTACACACAAATGATATTTTCCTCTTTTATACTTTCATTTTATTCTGCAGTAAGTAATATGCCTTGGCAGCACATAACTATTTTGGAAGGACTAATACTGCTGTAAGGTTTTGGATGCAGCCCCATTTTGAATTAACTATACTGCTTTAGGTAGTTCACCATTACTGTCCCACTATGCATTGCCTCACATCTGGATTGGTTTGTCTGGATACTTGTGTACACTCCACTAATTGGGGATTATCTTCAGAAGATGTCCCCTCTTTGTGTAAATGCTGGCACACAGTCAAGCATGTCCACTTGCAACTCCTGGGAGCAGCGAATTCACAGATGATCTGTGCATCCATGTGGTTGTCAGGAGATTGTGACAGTTCTTACACTCTTGAGAGAAGAGCACGTTCACTTTTATTTTTCTGTAGTTACTGGAATGCCAAGCTCTATTTATGACTAGAGGAGCAAATGCAGGAGAGGGCATATTCCTGGGTCACAAGCCAGTGGCAGGACAAAGCCAAGTAGCTGCCCAGAATTACAAAAATGTGCTGTACTATGCACAGTATCTATGCTTACTCTCAGGAGCTGGATTGGATTTTTGTCTAAAAGGCCACCCCAAAACTCTGATTTATGTGGGACAGCTTGGCCAAAGCTCATGATGAAACAGAAATACCTTCAGAAACCACAAAGGCAGCAACAATCTCTGACCAGGAGGAAATTTCCTCTGACAAAATTTCTTTGGCAGCATCCAAATGGTAAGGGCCTCCAGAGGAAATTTTCAGCAGTTACACATGTGGGGAGTGGGGAAGTGAGCCCCAAGCTTTGCTGGCCTGATCAAAGCAAGTCATGGACCGGATTGGGGCCACGGACTCTGCCTGGCACGGGGAGGAAGAGTCTCCATGTGGCTTTGCGCACTGCGGGGAAGTGTTCCCTGCATGCACTGTCCCCTGTCATTCCTACTGGCTGGGAATCCTGGCTAATGGGAACACTGGAGAGTGGTGCCTGCATGGAGAGCTTCCCTGTAATGTGCAGAGACACATGTAAGCCCCACCAAGAGCTCCACCAGGTAGGTGCCCCATCCTCTGCTTCCCCCCCTCCCAGCCAACTCCTGCACCTTCCCTCCCAGATCTCCACACCCCCACCCACCCACTCCTGAATGGTACCTCCCATCAAGACCTCCCTCAGCACACTCCCTATCAGCCACCTCCTGCACTCTGAACCCCTCATTTTTTGTCCCACCCCAGAGCCTGGGACCCTCACAAAATCCACTAGTTCTGGGTCCCCCAGAAGAGTTAATCCAGGCCTGGGGATAAGCCCTGAGCCTTGGCATCTCCTCACTCCCTCATGTGTCTGGAGCTTGAGTAGAGTCTTTTTTCCTGCTTCTCAGTTGGGGGCCACATCTGTGAAGGTTTTTTCTCCTTCTCATTTGGTGGCCAGGTCTGTGAGGATTGGGGGTTTTGTTTGTTTGTTTGGCTTCTCACTTGTGTGTGGCTCCCAACTAATTTTTCTGTGGGTCAGTGGACCCCTAGCCCCCCAAAAGTTCCCAATCCCTGCCCTATATGCGTGACCTTGGGCTTTGAACTATTACATTTCATCCCATTTCTATTACTATAATTTACAAGGTCATTCAGATCTTCTTGTATGATATTCTAGTCCTTCATATTGGCAATACCTCTCATGGGTCAGCTATGAATTTTATTGGTACACTCCCACTTTTTATATGAAAGTCAGTAAAATAGTAAATTAGATTGGTCCCAAGGCTGATCCCTGAGGAACTCCAATAGTTATCTCCCTCAAGGCTATCAGTTCAGCTTTCAGTGTGACCTGTTGTAGTTGCCACTTTAACCAGTTCTTTATCCACTTTTCAATTCTCATATTAATTTCCAACTTCTCCAGTTTAACTAGAAATTTCCCATGTTGAACTGTATGAAATGCTTTACTGAAATCAAGTTAGATCAGATCTATTGCATTTCCTTTGTCTGAAAAGATCAGTTTTCTTCTCAAAGAAAGAGATCAAGTTGGTTTGGCACAATCTACCTTTCATAAAACCATGCTGTATTTTATTTCAATTATCATTAACACTTCTGTACTTAACTACTTTTTTTTTCAAAAATTGTTCCAAGACCTTACATACAATTAAGGTCAAACTAACAGGAATGTAGTTTCCTAATAACTTTTTTCCCTTTCTGAAAAATAATAGTACTATTCTCCAGTCAGAGGGCATGACCACTGAGTTCATGTTCATTAAAAACCATGTGCCTGTTTAGTATTCTCGAATGAAGATAATCTGGGACACCCCAATTTAGTCCCATTAAGATGTTTGACTTTGACTTCCACCTTGTTTATGGTAATTTCTATTTCCATATCCTCATTCCCATTAGCCATTCTGCCACTATCCTTAAGATCTTTATTGCCTGTTTTTAACTATGCTAAAATTTTTGTTAGATGTTGGCCTATGCCTAGTTGATCTTTAATCTCCATTACATTCTCAGTGTTTCATGGTCCTGCTTCTTCTTTCCTTGTCTTGTTCTTATATAGAAGTCTATAAAGCTTTTATTAATAATTTTATTATTGATTTTAATTCCCTTTGCAATATCCAACTCTGCTTGGCTTTTGGCAGTTCTCCCTTTATTCCTACACTGTTTGCCTTCCAAGAGGTAGCTCTCCTTGCTGACCCCCCGCCCCCCAATCTTCCATTCCTTGTAGGCTTTCTGCTTTCTCTCTGTTTGAGATGCTTGTTCTTCCAGCTTGGTCTGCAACCAAGGAAGCATTAAAAAAGATAGAGAATAAGACAGAGAATATATTTTTGCATCTATATAACTCCATGGTACACCATATCTTGAATACTGCATACAGATGTGGTCTCCCCATCTCAAAAAAGGTATATTGGCATTGGAAAAGGTTCCAAAAATAGCAAAAATGATTAGGGGTTTGGAATAGGTGCCATATGAAGAGAGATGAAAAAGACTGGGAGTTTTCAGCTTAGAAAAGAGGAAATTAAGGGGGGATATGATAGAGGTCTATACAATCATGACAGGTATGGAGAAAGCAAATAAGGACAAGTTATTTACTTTTCCCCATAATATAAGAACTAAGGGACACTAAACAAAATTAATAGGTAGCAGGTTTAAAACAAACAAAAGGAAGTATTTCTTCATGCAGCGCACAGTCAACCTGTGGAACGGCTTGCCAGAGGAGTTGTGAAGATCGGGACTTTAACAGGGTTCAAAAAAGAACTAGATAAATTCATGGTAGTTAGGTCCACCAATACTTATTAGCCAGGATATGTAGGAATGGTGTCCCTAATCTCTGTTTGTCAGAGGGTGAAAATGAATGACAGGAAAGGGATCACTTTAGGTCTACCTGTTCTGTTCACTCCCTCTGGGGCATCTGGCATTGGCCACTGTTGGAAGACAGGCTATTTGACCAGTGATCCATGCTCTTGTTACATCCCGACTGGATTACTGTAATACGCTTTACGTGGGGCTGCCTCTAAAGAGCCTTTGGAAACTTCAGCTGGTCCAGAATGCAGCTGCTCAAGTTTTAACTAATACTCGTTATACAGAGCACATCATGCCAATGCTCTGGCAGCTGCACTGGCTTCCGGTATGTTTCCAGGAACAATTCAAGGTCTTGGTTATGACTTATAAAGCCCTAAATGGTTTGGGTCTGGGGTATCTGAAGGACCGTCTTCTCCAATATGTACCTACCTGGGGATTGAGGTCAGCTGGGGAGACTGTGCTCAGTGTTCCCCCACTTATGGAGATAAGATTAATATCTACCTGGAGCTGGGCCTTCTCAGCTTTTGCGCCCAATCTGTGGAATTCTTTCCCCCGGGACATTCGCCTAGCGCCAGTGTTAGCATTGTTTCAGCATCAGGCTAAAGCCACCCTTTTTACTCGTGCTTTTATTGGTGTTCGAGTCTGTGTGTGCATTTCTCCTCTCGAGACATTTTTAGCAGGTTTTATGTCCCTCTGGGGTCTCGTATTTTAATTTTTTTGTATATATTTGTATTGTTTTTAAAAATTTTGTAAGTTGCCTTGAATATTTTAAATAGAGAGGTGGGGTAAAAATATTTTAAATCAATCAAATAAATACTTGGCTAGATGGACCTTTGGTCTGACCCAGCATGGCCCTTCTTATGGTCTAAACCCTTCCCTATGGTTTTCTTCCCCATTTCCTTGGGGTGCAAGCTCTAGCTAGTTTCTGCAACCTTGACTTAAAAGCAATTCCAAACCTCCTCCACATTCATATCCTTGAATGTTTCAGTCCAGTCCGCTTTCCTACCTAGTTCCCTTAATGTTAGGCCTTTTGAAATGAAGGACCCTAAATAGTTGATGTGGAATCATAACTTTGAATAAGGTAAATATTTCAAGTGTAAGAATGTGATCACATAGTAACTTGTTACTTAAGTAGTTAATTTTGTCCCATCCAAACTGACTGCATAGATCTGAAACCTCTCTGAGTTGTATAAAAACAGGATATGACTGTGGAAGCCATTTTGCAGTATATAATAGGACATAGGTCAATACTGAAATGCTTTTTTATATTAGCTCTATTGGCACATTTTCATTGTCTGCTGCACTTTGGAAGGAAAATCTGTTCTCATAGATCCCTTGAAGGTATTGTATTCTTTTCAGGTTAGTGGTGATGCATGATCAACTCTAAATGTGTGCGTGGTTCAACTTGATAGTATTCCTTGCAGATATGATTAAACAATGTGCCTTCTTAATGGATTTTAACAGAGTAGTTGTGAACAGATTGTTTATTGCATTCCTTGCATGAAGACATTTATAAAAGTCTTATTTGCACATGGCAAATAAAACAGCGAGGCAATACTCTCCCGCAGGACATTGCTAAGAATGTTTTAGCAAAGAAACAAATAGAATATGGAATTCAAAAACAGAGTTACATTAGCAAACAGAATTGTTAGGAATTAACATGGTGGTTTTATATGATGATCTTGGTATTTGAAAAAATAGTTGAAGGGTTGCTATACAACTATTTTATTAAAGAAAAAACATCGGTTCACACCTCTCAGCAGTACTGAAGTAAGGGTAGCAGTGCTACAAACCCTACCCCTAGACTTACAACATTTTAAGTAGCTGAAATAATTACAATTATGATTTTTAAAATCCTCTGACCATGACATTGATCAAAACAGATTGTGACTTTGGTAGGGACCTAATAATAACAACAGATGACGCTCACTATTGATAGATGCAAAGTAACACAGAACAGAAGTGGGGTGTGTGTGAAAATCAGCTGCTCATATGCTTACAGGTTTCTAAAGTAACTCAGGAAATGTACCTGAGCCTTGGGACAACTTGATGAAAACTTCTGCTTAATGCTCAGATGTAGTTATTAAATTATTCAATGCCTTTCTGGTCACCACATCTCAAAAAGGATACTGCAGAAACAAAAGGGGCTCAGAGACCAGCACCAATGAATTAAGGGCTTGGGAAAACTCACAAAGGAGACTGACTGGGATTGTTTGCCATAGAAAGAAGACATCATACAAGTATATAAAATAACAAATGATGGAGAAGGGGGACTGGAAGCTCTGTTCTCCCTGTTTCACCACACAAACAAGGGAACAATCAGTGACACAAAGTAAATTCAGTACTGATGAGAATATTTTTTCACTCAGTGTGTAATTGGACTGTAGCACTAAGTCACAGAACATGATAGAGCTCAAGAACTTGGTAAGATTCAAAAGGATGGATAACAGTAACACTCAGCATTATAACAATAAATGAAATCAAGTTTTGGAAAGAACAAAATGCCTTAATCTTCAAGATTTAATACAAATCTCTAACTATTAGAATGAGACATTCATTGGGGTAGATTATCCCACTTCTGCCAACTATGAGGTTCTTGTATCAGCTCTGAAGCATCTGATATTTGCCACTGTCAGAGACAGGAGACTGGACAAGATGGACCATTTCATCCATTATGATAATTCCTATGTTCCAACCTAAGGTATTCATAGTTATGTGCTAAGAAGTTAACCTTTTTATTAAAAAGCTCACTGTTCAAAATAGAAACAACCCGAAGAAAGTTCAAGATGAATCTAGTAGTTAAGCACTGTTAATTAGACATTTCTAATTACACACATAGAAGAAGGTTCAAATAAAGCAAAACACTAATAGAGACATTTTGCAAGGGGCCAGATTTGCCATAATATTACTTACCAGAGGGCAAGCCTTTATTAATTAAAAAAAATAAGCACAGTGACTTCAGAATGAGAAACCCAACTGCATTTTATTTATTTCATTTGCAAAATACGGAATCTTAAATCTCCCCATAGAAGTAAAAGAGGTTTCCTGGTAAGTTACATTTTACAACTTTAAGCAATAGTATATAGAAGTGCAAACAGGAGTGTGCTTCGATCTAATAAACTGACATTTCAGCTTCTAAAAAGGTGCCTGCCTGCTCTCTGTGTCTGGGGCTCCCTATTTTTCAGTAAATTAATATTTTCCGGGAAGAAATTTGTTCTCCGCATTTAATATTGGTATGAGAAGCGTGTGCACACCGACCACCATTTCTATAACAGCCTTAGCTCACACCAAATTGTTTGATACAAGGAAGTGAGTGATGAGTAAACAAACACCAACCATCAGCAGAAAAAAAATCCCAGTTCCCTTGGAAAAATGTTTCTGATATCAAGATGTTGAACCAACTCTCTGGTGGAATGCAATTATATTAAGGGCAAGCCCAAATTTATATAGCTATTCTTAATTATCGTGGCTCCACCTATGAGTCCCTAGAAGTTTGTCAGTCTTCATTTTGAGGCTTGTTTATGTGGTACAAGGTAGTTGGATATGGGACACAGAAGAAGACGGTTTAAGGGAGTTAGCTGGTATTTCTACTGGCCCCAATACATAACTTTAATAGTGCAAAAACAAAGTCAGTAGTTTACAATTTTAAAATATTCCTATTTCTGTTAAATTCTCATTCATTGAACCTGTGGTTCCAGATAACTTTTCACAAAAAAGCAGAGTGAAATATTTATACAAAGCCAAATAAATTACAATAATTTTCCATTCTTGTTAAATTGGAATATGAAACTGACATGCTAGTCTTTTATATAACCTTAAAAAGGAAAAGGAATTAAAAAGTCATTATTTTCTTTTGTGGGATAGAACCCTGGTTGCATTTAATATGCAGTATACATATGGTAATTCCATTTGGAGTTTAATCTGCACAGAAGTCAATATGAGCTAGCAACTCTCTATGCTGGCTTGTTGGATACTGTACTTTACATTTGGGACACTCAAGGAAGCTTTCATCAAGTAGATTTGAACGTTTCAGCGAAGGATTTTTGTCATTTAATGTCAACATATCTTCGAATGCTGCTTGCAAACCATTTGATGGTTCTACACATCCAAATTCTTGGAGTTTCTGAAAAAAAGTTTTCATTTGAAACTGTTATTTTTACTTAAATTTGGCAGCCTAAAACATACTATACAATACAGGGTACATCTGACAGCACAGTGGTATCCAATGAATAGGTGATGTCTTACAGAAATAGTAATGCAAATTGGCTATACAACCTCAAATATTGCTAATAGGCTCTGGATGCCATTGTAGTTCCTAACTGGGATTTATCATGTATTTTAGTAATCGTGTAGCTGCAACAATTTTTAGCAGTTACACAGTTACTAAAGTACTCCCCGGGGGTGGGCCCAGCAGCCTGTGCACTCCCGGTCCCACTCCTGGGGAGCCCCCTACTACTCTGTACTGCTGCTTCTGTTACAGAGGCAGCAGTGTGGGGTAGTAGACAGAGCCAGTCTGCGAGGGGAGCTGGTTTAAAAATCGGTTCCCTGCGTAGATTGGTTCCCACTTGCCACCCCCTGCTGTGACGCCTGATACAGCAGCCTCTGTCTGTGAGGGACTCCCCCAGCACAGCAGGGAGACAGGAGCAAAGCTGCAGAGGCGGCGGGACCTCTGTGCCTCCGCGGCTTTGCTCGGGTCTCCCTGGTCTGCTGGGGGGGGAGGGGACGCAGCTAGTGCGGCCCCCCCCAGCAGACCAGGATTTTGTTGCGGGACGCCTGGGGTAGAGCAGCTGGGGTGCTGCCGGGTTGGTCCTGCGGGGACCTACCCGGCAGTACCTCAGCTGTTCTGTCCCAAGAGTCCAGATTCAGCCGCTGTTGAAACTGATCAGCGGCTGATTCCAGGAAGCCGGGGGCAGAGCAACTCTGCCTAGGGCTTCCTGTAGTCAGCCGCTGATCAGTTTCAGCAGCGGCTGAATCTGGAGCCAGTTCCGACTTACATACAAATTCACCTTAAGAACAAACTTATAGTCCCTATCTTGTACGTAACCCGGGGACTGCCTGCATAAATCCCTGGCAAACTGAAGCTTTCGCTGCATGCATCTGAGGAAGTGAGCTGCAGTCCATGAAAGCTTATGCCCTAATAAATTTGTTAGTGTTTAAGGTGCCACAGGACTCCTCATTGTTATAACACATACTGCTATTTCCACTGTAGTAACTGAATTAGAGGGAACAGCAGCCAGCTAAGGAAGACTGGGTATATGCAATGATCCAAATTAACCTAATAAGGAATGTACAAAACCATGACCAATAATCAGCTTCAAAAAAATTCAAATTTAGGACATATAATGAGGACAAGGAGCACTTCAGGAGAATCACATAGGCTGGGGTTTACTATTTTACTCTGACTCCTCAGTTTTTCTACTGAGTAATTTACAGGCTTTGGAGTTTTTTCTCTCACGGATGAGTGCAAGCAGGTCCATCACTTACAGGAGTTCCAGGCATATGTATAGAAGTAAAACCCCTGCTGAAGGCAGACTTCTTGAATTCAGCCGTAATGCATTCAGCACTCACCAATGGCTCCAGTCGTGTTATTTGCTCCCTTGCCTTGCGCAGTTCTTTAAGAACTTTATTCAACTGATGCTGCAATTTCTGGCGATCAAGCTTTTCATTCTCAAAATCTGTAGTGCACATTTGGATCTGGTAAATCCAATGAGAAAAAAAAAGAAGTTACAGAGCTAGAACTATAGAATACAAATTCCTATTGGAGATAAGTTTCAATTTTTGACTGTGGTTGTACATTGATCTATTTAATTTTAAGCTACAATACAGTACTCTAAAGAGGCTGAAAATGGCATTGGTAACCTTGTGGCACTAGTAATCAGGATTGTTGTATGACAGCATGGCAATATGGATGGGAAAGATACCCCACTTTTTAGGGATAGTGTTGTGCAATGCATAAAGCCAATGGTGCAAGCATAACTCCTATTAATATTCATGATATCTGCACTTGCATATTGTAAACATGCTTTCCATATATAGAATTTTAAGGAGACACAAGACTAAGGAGTTTAATAAGATACTACCCTGTAACAGAGAGATTTGATACAAGGCCACTGGAAATATACAGATGTAAAAAAAAAAAAATCAAAACAATATATAAGTGTAGAAAATAGAAGAATAGGTCATTAGCTAAAGAAAAGCATCCTGGACAGAATTTAATCCAATCACTAGTAAACAATGTCAATATGCAAAATGATATTAGAAAGGAGCTGAGTACTAAGATAACAATATTAGTCAAAGGTTCCCCCAAAATGAAAGCTGTGTCCAGAACAGGTATCTTGACCTTTGATTCTAGTTTCCTGTGTTCCACAAATACCAGACCTCCTCTTAGTAATACTGATTACTCCCTCAGGCATAACATTCTCAAGCAGCCATGTTTACTCTGTCCCCAATAACTATTTCTTGTGTGGTCATTAGATAGTAAATAGCTGAAAGTGAGTGTTTCTCTTTGGGAATGAAACAGTTTTCTATCAGGACATAATACAATTATGTAAAATAAGTCTTTATCATTTCTAAATACATTAATTGCCTCCTATCCATTACTGTCATCTAAAACATGGGTGGGCAGACAGCCTCTATGGGCTGGATTTGGCTCGCTACGCTCGTGGATCCGGCCTGTGGTTGCCTTGCCACTCCCCCATCCTAGGTCAATTGAGACCTGGCAACGGGGGAAGCGTGTGAAGTCCTCTCCCCAGCGAGGGGCACCAGCACCAGAGGGAACTGACATCTGTTTTAAAACAGTTGGCAGTTTTCTCTAGCCACTGCACACCTCTGGCAGGGCAGGGGGCGAGAGACTTTGCATGCTCTCAGACTCTGTTAAAAACAGCTGGCAATTCTCTCTAGGTGCTGGAGAGCAAAGACTTCACACACTCTCTCACCCCCAGGCCAATCAGGGGAGCAAGAGAAGTCGCATGGTGCCGCTCCTTTCACCCAAGCCCTTAGAAAGTTGTGAAGTAGCTCCCTTTTCAAAATGATTGCCCACCCCTAATGTAAAACCTGGGGAACAAGACTGTTTGCACCAAATTCAGTGGTAGAAGCAGAGACTCCAATAGGCCAGGAGTTCATTCAATGTCCCTACACGCTTCTGTTTTCATTGGTTGGATGGTTTTCATTTTGTTAAATGTTAGAGGTTGAATACATTTCATCTATATTTTAGGTCTAATGTTTGAGTTGGTGTGCAAAGTTCTGACAATAAAAATGCTGCAGTTTCTCTTTACACAGTGTTATAAATCAATGTGTCTATTGGAAGAGATGTTAAAGTCTTAAATGTTTGACTATAAATATACTACAGAAGACCATATGGCACAACCTTTGGTTAGAAAATAGAAACTACTGCCACCTCAACATTTTTATCAAAGTGAAACAAGATGATGTTGAAAGACATCCATACTGCAAACTTGACATTACCAATCTGTTAAACTTAGGTTCTAATACCACAAAGACCATTTTCTAACCAGTATGTGGATGCATATATTAATCTCTCTCTCTCTCTCAAACATACATACACATACACATCCCTGAATTTAAAACAGTAAGTTGGAGGGAAGTTTAGACAGCAAGAAGAATCCAGGGAAATACAACGAAGAATTATTGATATACAGTAGAGTCCGGATTATCCGACCTTCAGTAATCCAACATTCCGCTTTATCCGACATAGCTGCCCTGCGCTATGCCACATGCAGCCTCCCTGGCTGAACAGGCTCCAGCAGTCTCCTGCGGGTTGAAGCCTCCTGCCAGCGCCGCTTCGTCCCCATCCATGCCTGGCCCTGGCCCCTTCCCTCCCTGCAGCTCCTGGGCGCGGGCCGGTAGAATGGCCCCACTTGCTGCCTCGTCACTCTCCTGGCGCCGCTTCGTCCCCGGGAGCTGCAGGGAGGGAACGGGCTGGGGCCAGGCAGGGACGGGGACGAAGCGACGCCGGCAGTAGCGGCATTAGTGGCACCAGGAGAGCGACGGGGCAGTGAGCGAGGCCATTCTCCTGGCCCACGTCCGGGAGCTGCAGGGAGGGGGAGGGAAAGGGCCAGGGCCAGGGCCAGGCAGGGATGGGGACCAAGCAGCACCAGCTACAGTAGAGTCCCTATTATCCAACATTTTCAGTAATCCAACCACCTGTCAGTCCTGTTTAGGGCAGATAATCGGGACTCTATTGTAATTGTTTTGTTGCAAAAAGAACAGACTTTGTTTATTTTTAGAGAGCATTGAAATGAGTCGAGGTTTTAAAGATAGACTATTACATTTTCATTTTAACTGACATTTATATTTGACTATTTATTATATAAGTCTGCCTGAGGTACTGTATTACCTTTCTTTGTTACAGATTTACTCTAAATATTTCAGTGATGTAAACAGTCAGAACAAGAACTTATTTCTTTGAAGAGGTTGAAGGGAGAAGTTGTTTATAGCAATAGAGTTTATTTATGCAACAGCATAGGTTTAAGATTGCAAGGAAGTGTCCATATGATTTCAGAACAGCTTTAAAGCAAAAGTGATTTTATTCAAAGCCTGTGTGTAATTAGTAAGCCTGCAGTTAGACTGAACTTAACACCCAAAATGTTGTCCTACAGACTACAGCAATAATAGGGAAAGCATCAGCTACCAGTTCTTAACCTGTACTTTGAGGATGTCATATTTTAAAAAACCATATGTACATAATAAAATTTAAGTATTTTAAGAGTCACATGGATTAATATGCCTAATTAAATCTACTACAACTTTAGAGTACAATTTGGTACCTGTTGTTCCAGCAAGGCTATCCTGGTGTGTTCTTCTTGTTGTTTTAACAAAGATTTATGGAACAGTTGGACCTAAAATGTGGATAGAAGGCATTTGTAACCAAAAACTTCCGCGAATAGTAATTATTAAAGCTCAAAGAATAACTGACTTTTTTTAATAACAGGATTAACTGGAAGATTACATATTCCAGTGCTACAAGAAATCTCTCATACATAGTAGCCAAGCCAAATGAACTTCCCTCAGCTCTTCTTCAGTGAAATGAAGTACCCCTGAGGGGAAACAAATTTTCTGAAAGTTTTTCTTGGTGATTAAGATCTAAATCAATATCCACTGGAATTAATGGAAACACTTATTGACTTCAACAGGTTTTAGATTAGGCCCTCAGAATACAGGTCATTATCTCCATGTTGCTATGTGCAAACGTTCATCTTCCAAGTAGCAGGACCAGTACCTGGGTAATAGTCACAAGTAGCAGCAGCAACCAACAAGCAGTTTACCCTCAATAACTCATACAGCTAAACTCTACAGAATTCTCTTGGCCCCCCAGAATCCAGATGCCAGTTGCTTACTTCAGCAGCTTCCATGCTTGTCCAAGCTCACACCCAGATTTGCCTCTTTTTGGACCTTACATATAGTTTGCATCAGGTCCATAGCTCCTCCTGTTCTAAGGTCCAAAGGGAATCCAGATGTGAGCAGTCAACCAGTACAAAATAGTGCTGCATCGTGTACAAGGAAACCAATTTACAATACCTAAAATCTGATATGGATGAGAGCATTTCAGCGGGGCTGGCCAAAGCATAAACTAGTCACAATAAATTACTTTCAACTTGAATTGTGCTTTGCATAATGACTATCACAAAAAGTTTAGTCTTTCTCAATTGTTTTATCAATTGTGCACATAAGATGTTTGGTGCAGGCATATAGCTTTCCATAAAATATATCAGTGGAGTCCATACCTATCACGTTAACTAGTACTTCTGTCAAAGAATTGTCCTTTCGCAAGCAATGTTCCCATAGGGAAAACGTGCTAGAACAAAATAGTGAAGTGTTATGCCAAAAGGCCATAGAAAGTATGGCGATGGGCACAGTGTAAGAAATGAGATAGGTCAGTGTTTCGCAAACTATGGGTCACGGCCCGCTACCGGGCCGTGGGAAAAAAATACCAGGCCTCAGCGTGGCTGCCAGGGTGTTCCGGGCTCCTGGACTGCCCGTGCAGCGCCGGGTTCCCCAAGCCCTCAGCCGGGCTGGGTGGATGCAGCCATATGTTTCAGGCTCCCGGCAGGGGCATAGTGAGGGTTACCAGATGAGCTCTTATTGCTGACTGTGGAGGGGAGAGGGAGGGTTGGATATGGGCTGCAGGGAAGCAGGGTCGGGGCAGTGGAGCTGACCGGGGTAGATAGGGAGGGGAACTGGTCGGCGGAAGCAGGGCTGGCTGGGGGAAATCGGCTGGCAGAAGCAGGGCTGGCTGGGGGGGCGGGAGCAGTGGGGCTGGCCAGGGGAGATCGCGGGGAGAACTGGCTGGCGGGGGCAGTGAGGCTGGCTGAGGGAGACCGGCCTCTGTAGCTGGCTGGGGAACCGGCCGGCGGAAGCAGGGCTGGCGGGGGCAGCAGGGCTTGCCAGGAGACAGCGGGAGAGAATTGGCTGGCGGGGACAGCGGGGCTGGTCCAGGGCGGGAGGGAAAGGTGGGCGGGGAGGGGGGAGGTAATCGGCCAGCGGGGAGTGGGACAGTTCAGGGCGCACGAAGATCCTGAATAAAAATGTAAAAGCAGTGCCTTTTAAATATCCCCACTGCTGACAGTGAGGTTTAAAGGCACTGCAATGTGTCAGAATGGAAAGAACCTGGTGCAGTCACCATCAGGAATGAGAATATGGATAAAAAAATTCCAAAGATGGTGTCAGCTTTCTGAAAATAAATGAGCCCCTTTTCAATACACGATGTGGTGGTGCAGGGTTTTATTGGATTTCAGTCCATTTTTCCAATCCATATTCCCTTAACTTGCTGGTAAGAATGTTGTGGGTGGCCGTATCAAAAGCTTTGCTAAAGCTAGTCCTGGGGGTTTTGGGAGGACCAAAACCAACGTATTTGCATATTTGTCATTTGCTTAATGAATATGCAAATATATGTTACCAGTCCTCCAAAAGCTCGTGAATGAATTTACTGGTTCCCGTGTCAAAAAGTTTGGAAACCCCTGAGATAGGTGATTTAAGTATTCAGTATATAACAATAGATTTTAGTAAACACTGGAGGATATTGAATCACTGAGCTTAGGTAGTGAAGCCAGGTTAGCTGCTGTGAAGTATTCTCTCCAAGGGAGAGAAATAGTTGGTCTGGCATTTGCTTCATACAAGGTTACCTTTGTACGTAAATTGTATCTGGTGAATTTTTAAAGATTCTAATAATAGATGGCAGTAAAGAAAGTGTTAGGGAGTATTTTATGAGGCTTTTGGTGCAAATCCAAAAACTGCAGAATGACAACACCTTTAATCATTAAAAAAAAAGAGAACTCTAAGAGTTTGTATGCTTAAAACAATGCAGTGGCACAGCTGCCATGGAGGGCTTCTCCTCTCCATGTAAGGACTCAACCTTCCCAAGACGTGGAAGTTAAGTTGATGGGGCAATTATCCCGTCAACCTAGCATTGTCTTACTGGTGGTTTAGCTGGTCTAAATACTTTGCTCAGAGGGTGTGGATTTTTCAGACTCCTAAGTTATGTACACTAGGGCCAGATATCTGCAGAAAACAGTTATTGTTAAAGTAAAATAGTTTCAGACCATTATGACCCTCTTTTGTGCTTAAGGAGTTGATATTTTTAATTTAGCTCTTTGCTAATGTATTTAAACTCGCATATGGGATCCACTTACCTGAGATAAGAGATCTTCAGTCTTCTTCTTTTCTTCTTTGAGCTTTTCTCTGATAGTTTCATTCTCTTGCTTTAACCTCTGTATTTTATCTCCTTTGATTTTGTTTTCATCTTCTAGATTCTGCATAGCAAAATTGCATTGTGACTGCAATACGCTATTTAAATGCATTACTTCTCGTTTTGTTTCTTCATGTTTCTTTTTGAATTCATTAAGTTCAGATTTCAGTTGGGTTATAGTTTGTCTTTCAGTGTCAAGATCATTCTTGGCAGTCAGTAAAAGTCGGTCATAATATTTTTGTTTTTCTTCTTGGAGGTAACCTTCACAAGACAGAAATCATGAGGCAGTGGTTTTCTAAATGATTCTATGCCATACCTACAGGTAGTGTTATGCAACCCATATAGTCTCTGGTTTCTGGGATGCTGAAAGGTGTCAACCCCCAGCATAAATTAGAATGACTTCTGATGCTGCTCTAATTTACAGTAGTATCCTAGAGCTGTTTCTAGAGCAGAGTGAACCAGACTCCTTATAGTGCTTAGTGTTACAGGCACATCCCCACTAATCCTAACATGGAAAATGGAAAGATTTATGAAAGAGAACTGCACTGAATTGCTTATGTTGGCCTCATGCAATTCCTGTACTAGAGGAATTTTCCCACAGCTTCTTGTATGGCTCCTATACATTAAACACACTGTTATAGGGGGAGTGGAGTGGTCCCCACCATCAACTCAGGAGTCTCAATTCTGGATTTAGGTTTCCTGATACAGAGGCTGCAAAACTCTCACAGTTCAGTTAACTGCTAGGTCAGCATTAACGGGGCAGAGCATGAGCCAGGCCACCTATTGGCTATCACATGCTGCCCTCCTCAGTTCCTCCTTGACACTAGCTGAAGGATCTTGTGGTTCTGTGATCTAGACTGCTGCAGTGCAGAACACACTCTTTGATTGTAAGTGCCAGCTTCCTACTCAAGACCTATTGCTTAATTCAGTTCTTGAAAGGTGTCCCAGACACTAGTTGCCCAAGAACAAGGCTTGCTAACCAGGGTGAACATACCAGTATGGTTACACTCACTCCTGAAAGCCAAATCCTCTTTGACTGAAAAAGGAATAAAGACTGTTGTGTACTTTTTTGTACATTGTATTTAATAACTAATTCAAAATGTGATTTACTATTAAGGTTGATCACATTGTAGCAACAATAGCTATTGATCATATTTAACAAATCCCACAGCACTTATCAAATCTTTTTACTGAAATGCATTTGACTTGTTGGTTTTTAAAAAGGCAAAGATTGTCTTTTGCTTTACACATGCTACTGTGATCAGGGCTGCATTATGACTTTCGTGGGCCCTATGCACTTTTGCCTTCGTGGGCCCCTTCTTCCAAAATATATTAAAAATTATATTTTACGACTGCATTGGTATAAAAACGAATATAATCCAGGCTGGATTATATTCATCTTTATACCAACGCAGTCGAAAAACATTTTCTTCGACCCTAAAAGTTCATTTTTTCTCTTCTGATTTTAAAAGAAATTAAAACATTTTCATGGGCCCCTAAAAGTATCGTGGGCTATAGGCACTGTGCCTAATGGATAAGTTGGCCCTGACTGTGATGGGGTTCTGGGATTATTCTTCAGAAATTTAAACTTCCCTCAGCTTTTAGCCTGCTTCATGGGAGGAGTTTCTGCTTTCCACCTCTCCTTCATAGGCACAATCTGACCTCTCTCCAGAGTTCTCCCAATGCTGTCCTCTGCTGCAGTTTATGGTTGCCATCAACAGCCTGTGCAGAATGAAACTGACCCAAATGTCAATTTCAGTACTGCCCTCAAGGATCTATAAAACCAGCAATGGAAACTTACAGTGCTAAAGCTGTCTGTCTACAACCTGAAGACCAGAACAGTGCATTGGTTCCAGCTTGGTTTGGCTTTGAAAAACTCTCATCATGCATAAGGGCTAGAACATTTTCTTATTTAAAATGTAGTTTCTGCAGCAGATGACACACCCTGAAAACTCTTCTATTTGCCTGGATTTTTCACTTCCTAGCTCAAGTTAGCTTTGGGTGGGATATCTGCTTTGGCAGTACAAAAAGGAAGCTACTCCTGGATTCCAGTTGAGGGTTCTATCATATCCATTGTAGGGATGTTAATGGTTAACCGGTTAACTGGTGGGGGCTCGAGTAGCTCCCCCTCCCCCGCTTACTGTGAGTAGGGGCTGCTCGAGCACTGCAAGGCCTGCTGTGGGCAGGGGCGCTCCATAGCAGCAGGAATAGCCTCCATCCATAGCTCCAGCAGCTCTCTGGCGGGCAGGGGGTGCCGCTCCAGCCCAACCAGACTGGAATGGCCTCCCTTGCCTACCCCCCCATTTAACTGTTTAACGTTTAACCAATTAACTAATTAAATGGGATTTTGTATGCCTGTGTTTAATGCAGTGGTTCTCAAAGTGTGGTCTTCAGACCATCTTGTATGTGGGCTGTGGGCTTGAGGCTCACTTCCCTCCTTGAAGTGGAGAACCTGCACTGATGCTCCAGCCCTGTGTCCTCCCTCTTCCCCAACAAAGTTGGAGCACCAGCGCCTACTTCCCGCTGGGAGAGGGGAGCCTTCCTGTTATGGGAGTGGGACAGGATCCAGCATGTGGGAGACAGGATCCAGCATGTGCTGCTGCTTCCCCTGGCTGTGGGAATGGCAGTGCAGGAAATTGCTCACCTAGAGGCTTCCCCACTGCTCCCATTGGCTGGAATCATGGCCAATGGGAGCAATGGGGGGTGGCGCAGGTGGCATGGAGACAGGAAAATGCCCCTCATTTCTCTCATGCTCAGACCCCACACCTCCACCCCATTCCTGCACCTTCCCAACCAGACTCCCTACCCTCAGAGTCCACTCTATTACCCAACCTTGCAGCCAGAGCCCCTACCTTCAGTCCGCTCCTTCACCCAGCCTCCCAGCCAGACCCCGTAACTTCATCCCCTCCTGCACCCATCTTGTCATCATGAATGGTTGGCTGGCGGTCCGTGGAAAGGTCTGTGTTGAGTGGGGTGGGCCATGGGCCAAAAAGTTTGAGAACCACTGGTCACATCCCAGTCTTAAGTTTTTTAAGCAGCAGCAGCATGAAATTAACAGGCGTGATCATTTTACTGCTTCCCATAGGGAATTCCACCAATGAAATCAATACATGGTGATTTTCACTATGATCTAATTTAGCAACATTATGAAAAAAGCAGCAATGAACTTGCCTGAAGAGTGAGTTACATCAGTTTATAGTTTGTTCACATTTGTAGGGTTATAGGCTCATTTACCAATGATTAATTGATTTTTTAAATATTTTCCAATCTACTCCAATATTTTACTAGTCCTATTGAGTCAAAATTTAGTGATATGATTTGAAAATTCAATTCAAAGGGAAGGTACAATTATAGGAAATTATCCATTTAATCTATTATTCTGAACAGAAAAATCCTGAAAAACTGAAAAGTGGCATGCTTAGCTCAAGACAATGGATACTATAGAACACCATTATAGTATTCATAATAGAATATTCAAATCTGGTTTTCCCAGTAGTGTGTAGTGCTGAGAGAACTTCAACCAGTTTTAAGGAACCAAGTGCAATCAGGTAGTCTAACCAAAGTACTTTTCATAAATACTGCAATCAGTCCTGTATTTAGGGAGTCTGTTTGGTGCCTTTTAAAAAAATCTCAAATGTGTTCAATCTGTAAGCAAACTAATACTAAATTAAATTTGGATACAAATATGTTGTGAAAAAAATCTATGTGCAATGTAACTACTTTATAGAGCACCAAGAATTCAAGTACAGGTGTACAGGCAGTCCCTGGGTTACGTACAAGATGGGGACTGTAGGTTTGTTCTTAAGTTGAATCTGTATGTAAGTCGGAACTGGCTTCCAGATTCAGCCGCTGCTGAAACTGACCACCAGTTCTGACTTACATACAGATTCAACTTAAGAACCCCAAGCGTCCCCAAGTCAGCTGCTGCTGAAACTGATCAGCGGCTGATTCCAGGAAGCCTGGGGCAGAGCAACTCTGCCTCGGGCTTCCTGTAGTCAGCGCTGGTCAGTTTCAGCAGCAGCTGACTTGGGGACACCTGGGGCAGAGCAGCTGGGGTGCTGCTGGGTTGCTCCAGTAGCACCGCTCCTGGGCGCTACTGGACCAACCCAGCAGCACCCCAGCTGCTCTGCCCCAGGTGTCCCCAAGTCAGCCGCTGCTGAAACTGACCAGCAGTGGCTGAATCAGGACGCCTGGGGCAGAGCAGCTGGGGTGCTGCCGGGTTGGTTCAGTAGTGCCCAGAGCGGCGCTGCAGGACCAACCGGCAGCACCCCAGCTGCTCTGCCCCAGGGTCCACAAGCCTGGTCTGCTGGGGGGGGCACACTAGCTGCGCCCCCCCCAGCACACCAGAGACACCGGGAGCAAAGCCGCAGCGGCAGCGGGGTGCCGCGCCTCTGAGGCTTTGCCAGAGCAAAGCCTCAGAAGCGCGGAAACCCGCCGTGGCTGTGGCTTCGCTCCCGGTGTCTCTGGTCTGCTGGGGACCGTCTCCAGCAGACCACCGGGAGCAGCTTTTCTCGCCCCAGAGGTCGAGGTGGCGGATCGCTGCCTGCGAGCTCCGGGGCGAGAAAGCCCCATTCGTAAGTGCGGATCCGACATAAGTCAGATCCGCGTAAGTCGGGGACTGCCTGTACTGTTTTTTTAGAACAGATTGTCATAATTTAATGGTATCTGAACTGCTGCTTAATATTTAAAAGACCTGAATCAATATTCAAGTTTTAAAAATGAAAATCTGTTCTTGGATTAACCAGGTTATGTAGCAGTATAGGTAAGTGACAGACCCTAATAATATTCCACTGATGTGAAGAAGTCATGATTTCATCATGAGAATTAAATTTCACATTTCATTTATGCCAGGAAAATAAACTGAGTGCAAATGCATAGGAGGTCCATAATCTCTCTTTGACAAAAGGGCCCTGCTTTCTAATATTAAAAGTCAATGAATGCATCTGTTTGAAGCAATGCTAATGTGGCGCTCTTCTGCAGTGCTCCCTTTAATTTGGACTGTGTGCCACAGCAAAGGAGTACTCCGAAAGCTCCCCCATGCAAGCTAACGCCCAGAAGGTTTTGTTTTTTTAACAAAGGAAAAGGCATCTTTGAAATGCACAGTTGAAAGGAATAAGTCAAACAATTTCTGAGTTTTGCTTGGTTATTTGATAAATAGGAAGAGATGGCACATGCAGCATGTAGAAAGTAGATACAGAACATCCTAGTGATCTTTGGTTCCAAATATTTTTTGTAGTTTCATGTCAAATTTGAGATAAATTGGAAGCTGCACAATTCTTGTCTCTGCTCCATTCTCTTGCATCAGCAACTATTTACCTCTCAAACTGATCAGCTATGCAACTGAGATCAGTCAACTATCAGCTGTGCTTTTAACATCCCTCTTACCCTTTAGCTTATCAGGTATTTGGTCACCTCCTGCAAGATAGCTAATTTTACTGCTTCTCAACAAAGCCATTCCTGAAGACAATAAGTAAACCAGTAAGAAAAGCTATTCGTGTTGGAAGTTTTTATAGTTATGTCACATGTAGAATATAATTTCTTGACTTTTTTTTATTTCCCTCTCCAATATGTTTGAGAGCTGATCTCTTCAGGTGATTGTGCACCCAAATCTTGACAACATATTTCCTCCCATTCAATATCACTTTTTCAGTCAGGTAGAGCTCTAGCACCCTTAGTAACAAGGGCCTCCTCTTGGTGAGGAACAGGATTTTTGGACATGCTCTCTGATGGCTACACTATTAGTTTCTGTGGCCAATCTGGCTGGAAATACCCTAGGCAGTTCCTCAAACCATAGTCAGTTTATGTTTACTTGCTGCACTTTTATACATGTTTTCCTGCCACAGAGAGGTAACCTGCTATAGTCTGCTTTATGTAAGACAGACATGTTGATAATGTAAGTCAGACTGAATGAGATCTACTCTTACTCTACTTTTCTTTCCCCCAAACAGGTGTACTTGTCTTCTTTAAGAGCTGTAGCACTGCAAGTGTACAACTCCCAATATTCAGTTATAGATACTAAGACAAGTGCTGCTTTCAGCAAAGTCCATGCCAAGACAGCATCCTGAGATAGTAGTTCTCAAAACACAAGTGTACTCAGTGAAGCTCTCATCAAGGCACAGTGTGTACCTTGGGATATCGAATTGAAGTTATAGGAAGGAGTAGCTTAACCAATTACAGGAACATGGGTAGGAAAAATGACAGGGATATCACATTTGTTCTCTGGGGAGGGATGGACTTTGTTTCATGAGACGGTGTGGGGTTTGGAGCTTGTTTAAGACACACAATCACAGTAGATTTCTAAGTGATATCAACAGGATGTTTGTTTGCACAAAGGTCAATAGGTCAAGCATGGCATCCTTGATTCAATACTTTAGCACTCCCTTCAGGGATCAGAATTATTATTTTCTTTCTTTATTTCTTTTCCTACCCTCTCTTTGAGTCTTCATGCCTTTCTCCTCTCCAGTTCTTCCCATCTCCCAGGCCCATGGATTTTACCCAAATTCTTCCTCATTCCAATCACAAAAACAAATGAAATAGCAGTAACTTTCTAAATGTCAAAAGGCTTTAGAGTCAACATCTTAGGAAGCTTAACTGGCGGAAAAAATAAAGGAAAGTTGACATCACACCTCCTTTGTTTTAAGCTGCCCACAGTTAGAGAAAGCAGTACAACAGTTAAACTGGATTCATATTTTTAGTGTTTTCTTTGTTTGCTCAAAAGTGCCTGACTGGGTTGCTAGCAGAGGTGGCATATGTTTCAGTGTCTCTAACCACCGTATCTGCTACATGGACACAGGCCTAAGTTTCAGCCAATGTTTGAGGTATAGTCCACCCTAGATTTTTAGAGTTCCAGATCATGCAACTACCAGTGAATAGGGGGTGGTCAACACACATTTTTTTGTGCTGTAAAAATGTTTAGTCCTTAATTTTGAAAACGCTTCCTGCAAGTCATCTTTTACAATGTGTATTTTAGAAAATTAAATCCACACCTAAGCAATGACTCTTCAATGCATTCACAATACTGGTTGGGAGTGTAACGTGCAGAGCTGGTGGCATAATGACGTTTGCTTAAAGGAACACTATAATGCAAACAAAAAAGATGCCAAGTTAATGTCAAGATCAAGTCCAGCTAGAAGTCTGATTGCTGACATTTAATGGCAAGTTTACTCTTAGCAATAAAAAGTGTTTTCTTAGCACACATTGAAGAATAGCAAGAAATTCAGATGATTCAGTTTTGAGTGTGATAGCAATGAACTCTTGTAAATCTGGTAAGCACAATCCTTTTCCTCATCTTTCAGCATGAAGGAACTGAAATGATTAAGAAAGCCTTACATTCTATCATTAAATTAGGGATTTTATTTTGTTTCAGTTCTCTGACTTACTCTATCAAATGTCATAATATAACTCAAGAGACAAGGTAGGAGAAGTAAAATCTTTTATTGGCCCCATTCTTTTGGTGAAAGACAAGCTTTCAAGCACCAGAAAGCTCTTCTTCCAGTTTGCTATGAAGAGCTCTGTGGTGCTTGAATCAAATCCTCTTTCACCAACAGGAGATCCAATAAAAATATTACTTCACCCACACTGTCTCTCATATATCCTGGCACGCAACACTGGTACAGCAACAGTGCAAACATAATAGAACTCATTTTGTCCTCTTCTGAAGGAAAGTTTAAATCAATACCTTCTGCAGTGGCCTCTTTTGCCTGCTGTTGGTTAACTGTTTCTAACTGCTGCTCAAGTTCAAAGATCCTTGCCAACAGTCCCCTGACATATGTCTCACGCTGCTGGTCATATAACAGCCATTGCTGGTTTTTCTCCAGAGCCTTCATACAGGAGAAAAAAAATGTATTAGTCACATTTTTAAAACATTACCAATCCCATTTTCTTTCCAATAATCAACAATACAGCCAAGGAAAACTAGTTAATATCTAGTCTATAAGATCTATTAACTTTCTCACATTATGTAATTTCAATTTTATATTCACATCTCTGCTGTCTGTCATATAGTAAAGGTTAAGTGAGTTTGTTGAAGTTCTTAATATTAGCGCTTTCCACAGCAAACAATTTGAATTTATTTACATATGTATTCATTGTGTTAGTACAGATTAGTTTATCTACGATAGTAAGAAAGGCACTTAAAGTGACTGAGATAATTTAAAATGAAAGAATTAACAACTTTTTGGAAAGATTAATTTTAATATTGATCCCTGAAGACAGAATAACCCAAAGCTGAAGTTTGTGTCAAGTCATTTTTTAGACAGAATGTTCTACTTACAAAAAAAAAGAAGTTTGCAAAAATGAGATTTTTGGATTTTTCCAGATTTCATAAATAAAATGCACTTTGTCTAATTAGTCCCCAAGCAAAGTATTTTCCTTGTGGAGAAGGATAGAAATAAAAAATTAGTAGTAAGTTAATAACTGAGTATTTCTCATACTCAAGCTAACAGCAGACGGCTACTCACAGATTTAACTATGAAAAGTAGTTTTATTTCCATAATGTAAATTAAGAACTCCAAACTTTTAATGCTATCAAATTACATCAAATGATCCATATTTACTCATAAATCCTTTCTTCAAGATGTCACCTCTCCCCCATAGAGTTAACAATACAGGTTTAATAAAAAGTATATTTGATTTTTGATGCACACACATGGCAAACAATATGCCAACGTTTTTATGGCTGACCAGCTCTTGTCCACTAGCGCCCCTCCTCTACTTACGCTACATTGATGACATCTTCATCATCTGCACCCACAAAAAGGAGGCTCTGGAAGAATTTCACCGTGATTTCAACAATTTCCACCCCATCATCAACCTCAGCGTGGACCAGTCTACACAAGAGATCCACTTCCTGGACACTACAGTGCAAATAAGTGATGGTCACCTAAACACCACCCTATACCAAAAACCTACGGATTGCTATGCCTACCTACATGCCTCCAGCTTCCATCCCAGACACACCACACAATCCATCGTTTACAGCCAATCACTAAGGTACAACCGCATTTGCTCCAACCCCTCAGACAGAGACAAACACCTACAAGATCTACACCAAGCATTCTTGAAACTACAATACCCACCTGAGGAAGTGAGGAAACAGATCAACAGAGCCAGACATACACCCAGAAGCCTCCTGCTACGAGACAGGCCCAACAAAGAAAACAACAGATCACCACTGGCCATCACCTACAGTCCCCAGCTAAAACCTCTCCAATGCATCATCAGCGATCTACAACCCATCCTGGACGATGATCCCCATTCTCACAGACCTTGGGAAATAGGCCAGTTCTCGCCCACATCCCGCCATCCTGAAGCAAATTCTAACCAGCAACAGTACACCACACCACAGTAACACAAAACCACAGTAACTCCCACTATGGAACCAATCCCTGCAATAAACTTCGGTGCCAAATCTGCCCATATATCTACACCAACACCACCATCACAGGACCTAACCACATCAGCCACACCATTACGGGCTCATTCACCCACACATCTACCAATATAATATATGCAATCATGCCAGCAATGCCCCTCTGCCATATACACCTGCCAAACTGGACAGTCCCTATGTAAAAGAATAAACAGACACAAATCAGATATCAGGAATGGCAATACACAAAAACCTGTAGGACAGGGGTTCCCAAACTTTTTGACACAGGGACCAGTAAATCCATTCACGAACTTTTGGAGGACCAGTAATGCTCATTTGCATATTTGCATATTTATTAATCAAATTATGAATATTCAAATAAGTTGTTTCTGGTCCTCCCAAATTTCCCAGTGCCAGCTTTAGCAAAGCTTTTGATATGGTCACCTACAATATTCTTGCCAGCAAGTTAAGGAATATGGATTGGATAAATGGGCTGTAAGACAGACAGAAAACTGGTTAGACCAGGGTTTCCCAAACTTTTTACTTTAATTGGAACCCTTTTTTTTCAGTTCTGCTTTTTGCAGCCCAAAAATATAAACACGTGAAAAACAAACGAAGAAAATACCAGACATATAACATGTCTGGTATTTTCTCATTAGGTTAGGTGTATTATTACTAGATGTATCAGTTTGTAGTTTCAAACTGCCTGGCTGGTAAATGTGCTCAGGCTGCATTAGTGTGTCTACCAGCCAGATAGTTCACAACTACTCGAGGGGTTTGTGTGTGTGCGTGGGGGGGGGGGGGAGAACGACAGTAGAATCCCTGTGCCAGACTAACTCGTGCTTTGTGGGTGGAGGGGGAGAGGGGAACGGGGTCGGGTCAGTCCCACTCCCTGCAGGCCGATTCATTCCTCCTCCCTGCTCCCCTTGCTACGCCTCTGGCCAGCCCCACGTCCCCCAAACCCGTCCCTGGCAGCCAGTTCTCCCCCGCTTTTCCTCTCAATCTCCCTTGGCCAACCCCGCTGCCTGCTTCCAGCCCTCCTTCCAGCGGCCACTTCTCCCACCCCGCCCACATCTTCCCCGGCCAGCTCCCTGCCCCCAACCTCGCACCCCCGGCAGCCCTGCTTCCACCAGCCCCCCAATCTCCCCAGCCTGCCCTGATTCCCCCGTCCAGTTCTGCTTCCGGTGGCCAGCTCTCCCCTCCTCCTCACCCCAGAATCCCCTGGCACCTGCACCTTCCATTAGCCCTGCACTCTCCTGGTGCCTCCTTTTCCCCTAATGCCCACCCCCTCACCAGTCTCTGCCCCATTCCCCTCCTGCCCCTCTGTGCCCTCACACACAATTTTTTCCATCCTGACTTTCCTCATGCCCACCCCTCCAGCCCCCAGTGCCCTTCCCCTCTCCTCTCCTCTCCCAGCATCACCCTGTCCCCCCTCCCACTGACACCTCCCCTCCTGCCCTTTCCCTCATGGTCTGCACTTGGCCCCCTGGCATTTGTCTCTCTCCCCCGCACCCCTGTCCCTTGGTGCCTTCCCCTCCCAAGCCCCTTCTCCTTCCACCCCTCTCCTTTCCCCTCCGCCGCACGATCCGGTTCCCACCTTCTCTTTCCCCGTTGCGGGGCGGGGTCCGCGCTCAGGCCCCGGAGGCCGAACCCGGAGCCAGCCAGGCCCCTCCATGTGCCTCACGCGGGTTTCAAAACCCCGGGCCGTGACGTCACGTCCTCCCCGCCCACGTGCAACGCCACGCATGGGCGGCAGGCGGCGAGGAGGAGCCGCACGCGGCAGAGACATCCGGGGCCGAGGGGACGCTCTGGGGGCTGGGCCGCAGAGGACGCGCGTGGGTGGGGCCTGCTCCAGGCAGAGCCGGGGAGAGACCCAGCTCCACATAGCGCTGGAGCAGGGCTCGGCTCGTCACTCGCCGGCACTTCCGGGTGCAGGGGCGCAGGGCCCGAGTCGACCAGATGGGTCAATCGGCCTAAGGGCCGGCAGCCACCAGGCACGCTGAGGCCCGGCATTTTTTTTCCGCGGCCCGGTATCGGGCCGCGGACCATAGTTTGGGAAACGCTGCTGTAGGAGAACACTTCAATCTCCCTGGACACACAGTAGCAAATGTAAAAGTAGCCATCCTGCAACAAAAAAAGTCAAGAACAGACTTCAAAGAGAAACTGCAGAGCTACAATTCATCTGCAAATTTGATACTATCATTTTAGGATTAAACAAAGACTGTGAATGGCGAGCTAACTACAAAAGCAGTTTCTCCTCTCTTGGTGTTCATACCTCCATATCAGCTGCTAGAAGTGGGCTTCATCCTCCCTGACTGAATTGACCTCGTTATCTCTAGCCTTACTCTTGATTGGAACTCTTTTCTTATGCCTGTATATTTATACCTGCCTCTGAAATTTCCACTACATGCATCTGTCAAAGTGGGTCTTTGCCCACCAAAGCTTATGCTCCAAAAAATCTGTTAGTCTATAAGGTGCCACAGTACACTTCTTGTTGTTCTTGCAGATTCAGTCTAACACGGCTACTCTGCTGATTAATATTGATATGATACATCTATTTATTAATTTAAGTGAAATGTCTGCACTGTTAATATCACAATATAAGATGAATAGCAAGAGCACTAAAATTTTAGGATTCAGACCATGGCACTGAAAAATGTTTTGGAGTGGGGAAGGGGAAGTGATGAGCTTCTCCCCCCCAACCTCTGCCTGTCCCCCCTCACCATCCATTAAATCTGGGGCCAACATCTGGGCCCTGTGGCTGAGCAGGTCCCAGAGCAGCAAGTGCATGGAGCTGGGATGCCCAAAATCGGGAGGTGCTGCAGCTCCCCCTCACACCTTTACTTCCCATGTCTTTGGATGCAAGTATTCCTAAATGTACATTCCCCTGCCATAAAGAATGTTTTCTCCACATACATACTTATCTCCCCTAGAAACTGGTTTGTTAATTCTGAGACCAACATTTTCTATGAAATACTCCTGAGGGAATTTTGAGTCATAATTTTTTAAAAAAATGTTTCAAAAAACAGAACTTCTGTGCACAATATTTTCTGCAAAACTCCACCTATTTTAGTGGTCAATAAATAAATGTGGTTCCAGCATGGTAATGGGGAGCACAGGCCACAGGCTGCATTGAGGTGGGAGATCACAGAATTTAACTCATAAAATGTTTAAAAGAGCATATTGTGTAAATGCAACTCAGATGTCTAGGTCCTAAGCTTATATCAACCAACTGCTTGTTGGTAATACTGCATAGCTGCTTACCTACAAAATTCTCCAAAGAAATTTAAAAAAGGTGATGCAATGTTTCAAGATTAAGATAACTAGGGTATACTGATATAACCAGGACAGATGAGTTTCCCTGTTAAGACCAGTCACAGGTTGCTTATTTTATAGTGAAGTTTATAGTGATGCATATTAAATGGTAAAGGGGGAAGTGTAATGTGCGCATTATTGTAAAAATAGTTACAAAGGTGTGTACATCATTAATGACTTCCATATAAAACATCCTGGGAAAGGCTATATGTTTTAACTTTCCTATAATTTGGAAATGTCAAATGAACTCATAACAGACATAGTGCCACACCTATTTTACTGTTTTAGAAAGTAGCAATAGTATAGTACTTTTTCAGGAGGTGAGAAGGGTACAAATTTACCTCCATTTTATTTATGGAAAGGGAATGAAAAAATAGCCAACAGATTTAATAACTTGCCTAAGACTATATGAGTCAGGAGCAAAGCCAATGTCTTGCTTTTAACCCAGTGCTCAAACTTAGGGACAAATAATGTGGTCTCAATTAATGGGTTTTCATATGTAGGTTTTAGCTGCCCTCCCTATCTCTGAATAATTTAAATAAAGAGTCAACACACAGTATTTGAAACTGCTTCCACACCTTACCATCCTTGATAATGTGTAACATTCAGAGATGGAATGCATCTAAGGACTTAACAGAAGATTCCATACATTTTTAGCAAGTTTGGTCTTTTGCATTGTGAGAAGGCAATGATTTTCTTAGCTCCTTTGTAAAGGATCACAATCAACTTGATTTTTTTAAAATGGGTTTAGAACTGTTTTCTGATAGGTACACCCTTATATACCTAGATTATATTTAAATAAAAGAATCACAAATTTTGTAAGGTTTTTTTGCTCCCCTTACTGATGTATTTTGGGTAGGCTTGAAATCAACACTGAATGTTCTCAGGACTCCTGTTTTTTCCTTTGTGCTCCTGGTAGCCTACTGCCTCTTCGTTCTCAGCTTTGGCGCAGCTATTACTAGCAAATGCCCACTCATAAGGCCTGGAAAAAACACTTAAGGGTTACTTTTAACAATTGTGGATTTGATTTTTTTTTTTTTGCGACAGAAAGAGTACATCTTTCAATTTCCCTTTAAAGTGAGCTGTGTATTGTTTACATTCTCATCCATGGGATACAGTACAGGTTGAACCTCTCTCTGCTCTGGCAGGACCACAGATGTTGCTAGATCAGAAAGCTTCGGCTGAAGAGGTTGAGAGTGACAGCCGGATGGTCAGTCGCAGCCTGCAGGACCAATGACCTGGGGGTAGAGATCCCCAGGAAAGACTGCCACTCTGTAGGAGACGTGGCGGAGCACCCCCAAGAGTGACTGCTGCCTTGCACGGGGCCAGGTGGCTGGGGGCAAGGAACCCTGAGAGCAGCTGCTGCTCTGCACAGAGATAGAGAACCCTGAGAGCAGCTGCCACTCTGCCTGGGCATGGAGAACCCCGGGAGCAGCTGCCGCTCCACGCGGGGCTGGGAGAACCCTGGGAGCAGCTGCCTGCACAGGGTCACAGGGCAGGGGAATCCCAGGAGCAGCTGCCACCTCACACGGGGAACCCTGGAAGCAGCTGCCACCTCGCATGTGGTATGGGGAACCGCAAACAGGCTGGGGGCAGCAGACAGACAGGTGAGCCAGAGGAGGTCAGGACTCTGGGTTCTCCCAGGGCAGCAGCCAAAAGGGAGCCCTGGGAGAGCCCAGACGCCTGACCTCTACTGGTCCGGCAAATTCCCCTTGTTCGGGACCACTCAGGTCCCAAGGGTGTTGGACCAGGGAGTTTCAACCTGTATTACAATAGTGAATATATATTTAGATTATAAAAGAAACTTACATCTTTCAATTGTTTTTCAACTTCATTAAAATTACTTGGTGATGTAGCACAGTTCATTTCAGCTCTCTGCAAACAAAGAAAATGTGTCAAATCTATTTTTCTCTAGAAAAGTGCATTCTCAAGTAATCTTATACAAGTTGTATCCCTTAACCAGGACTCCCTGGCCTGGCAATATCCATGCTGGATTACGGATGTTCCTGGACCACAGAGCCCAGGAAGAGGGAGATTCGTGGTGGGGCAGGAGCGCCATAAGGGATGCGACGACTCAGCCGGAAGCCCGGTGTGTGAGAGGGAACGGAGGAGAGGACGGATGGCATGGGAGGGAGTTCTGGCTCCAGCAGAGCTCTTTGGCCCCAGTGGCTGGGAAGCTCAACCTGGCTGCAGCAGTGGACCTTCGGCCATGGCCAGGGAGTTCTGGCCCCAACCCCAGCAGCAGAGCTCTGGCCACGTTCTGGCTCCAGCGGCCGGGGAACTCCCGCCCCAGTTGCAGCCAGGAAGCTCTGGCCCAGGCTGCAGCACTCCAGCCCCATCCGTCCACTGCACAACTCTGGCCGTGACTCTCCGGTCGCAGCAGCAGCAGGACCGGGAAGAGCCACAGGGGGCTAAGGCAGAAGTGGGGGCAGGCTGGAGCCTAGCTCGGTGGCAGCATGGCCACAAGGGGAGGGACATTCCCTGGTTTGGCAAATCCCCTCATTTGGGACCAGTCAGGTCCTGAGGGTGCCGGACCAGTGAAGTCAAACCTGTAGTCTTATAAGACAAAGGCACTTACAGTCACAAATAAAAACCAACATAGAAACACTCTTATAACCACATCTCCTTGTATTTGGATGCAAGTGAACCTAATTTCTGTAATAGAACCCTGATTTCAAAAAAATTAAGATCAGAATAGACCATTGTCTAACCCAACCTCCTTCAAACACAGACCATGCAAATTTGCTTCAATTCCCATAACTTCCGGTTGAACTACCACATATATTAGAAACACATTCACCCTGTGTTTCTGTGACACTGCTGTATTGTGCTGCAGCTTCTGGTAAGCTAAGAAAATTGAAGGCTTAAGTTTAATATGGAGTCAGTAAAATGTTTCTTGTTTTATAAGTGATATTTGCTCTACTGTAGAATTGTCACTACCCTGCAGATTTTTTTTTTATTAATAATTCAGAACTGCTGGGGGAAGGTGGAGGTTTCAACAGCTGGGGGTGAGGTGTGTGGGGGGGCTTTTTGTATATTGGAGGGGAAAGGAGCCAGTACGGGACTGGGGGAATAAGGAGGTAAGAAAGACAAGAGAGAATGGACATAATTAGCTGAGTGTTTCTGTAAAAATGATCATTTGTAAAATATTATGGACATTTAAATGGTCTGAGAGTTTCAGGCTAAGAACCAACTATGATAACCAGCAACAGTGTCAGAGTTTATTGGCATACATACATTGGTTTACATTGTTCATGTTTTGAAGAACTTTTCAATTACATGTGCTAGAAGCTTTTTTTTTTTTTTTTTTTTTTTTTAAAGATGAGGGTTAGATTTATCAAAGGCAAAATCTGAGAGGCCCATTTGTGTCTTTGAAACATCTATCTCTAGATTCTGCAGCAAGGAATAGATTTTGGGCCAAATTCTGCAGACATGGAATGAGATCTTGAGTGCAAATATTAAAACTCTTATAAGCAATTCTATATAGATGAACCATAGCATTAAATCCTGAATACTTGTTACAGGTGTATTTTGATTAAAAACTTCTTGTTTCCATAAATATTAGAACTGAGTATCTGATATCTGGACTCAAGTTTATTTTCTCATTTTTTCTCTACTGTTATACATGCTACTCTTACACCACCTAGCAGATGTGAGAAGAATTACAATACATATTTTCAAACTTGAAGACTTCCAATCAAAAAGTTTAAGTTTGCCTTTAACTTCATTTATTATGAGAGTTTGAAAGGCGAAGGTTTCTATTAGTACACTTATTTTGGTAATCAGCTTGTTCCACAGATAAGACAATACTGTTTTGGCAACAATTGATTTTGTGGTAAACCATTTCATTCAGAACAGCCAGCCAAGAACATGTGGGGAATTAGTGACCAAAAAAAAAAAAAAAAAAATCATCTAATGGAAGAGGTTTTATTCCACTCTGATCCGTCCCCTAGTACTTTATGTTTAAGATTAAGTAAGTAGGAATCCTTCCTATAACTGACTGCTAAATCAATCATTCAGCTGTAACTATGCAGGAAAACCAGTACAGATTAGCAACAGAATAAATCTTGGGTCTATTACACAGTTTTAAGGATGCTAAAAACTGGCTATTCTATACTACAAAGATTCTTTGCCCTAGTTCTCCAACTGATGCTTATTTTGGATTTGCCATCCTCAACAGGTCAGGTGTGTTGTTAAATAGGATAGCTCCTTACAGGAACAAAGTCTACTGCTAGTTTTTTCCACTGGAGATGCAGGCACTCTCAATGCAGCACAAACTCTTTAAACAAGACCAATTCAAAAAATAGTATCTTCCCTGCAGATAGCCAGAAAATTTCACCTTCATTCTATCCTTCCCATTTTGTTGAAGAAATGTTAACTAGAATTTAACACTGAAACCAGAGTTTGTTGGATCCACTCTCACATTTTTCTGAAGAAAGGAAGCAGGCTCCTGCAACTAACCAAAACATTCAGGCTGTGTAATTATCCCTAAGAGTATCAAGTTGCAGCAGCTCAGCGTGGAGGGTACCAAAATCTGTGACTCTAGCCAAGTCTGACTAGATCTGTGACTCTAGCTTATATACAAGCTACTGGACTGTAAGATGCATTTCTGGAAGCAGTGGCCCAGTGTAAAGTGAGGAATCCATAAGTATTCAGAAATTATTAGTTGTGGTAGGTAAGGGCAGACTTCCTCAATAGACTGTCACATTAAGATACGGGTTAGTATTCAAAATACTATTTTGCTTCCCATCAGTCTTGTTCTGATTCAGATTAAGCTAGCTACTTTTCATCCAGAAGCTCATCTCACAGTTAGGCCTAGTGGTAGCTGGTATTTCTACTTTGGAAATAACTAAGAACTGGGCACTGACTTTCTGGCACCTAAGAACACTATGGATATGTCTGAACTGCAACGTAAGCTCAGGGTTAGTAGAACAGTGCCATCAGACCCTGGGTTAGAGAATCCAAGGTTTAAGCATCTATACTGATTAATCTGACATTAAGAATTTTCTCACTTGGGCTCAAACCTGGGGCTCTGGTGTAGGAATGTTAATGGTTAACCAGTAAGCATCACCCTTCCTGGTTTACCAATGGCCTGGCTGGGCTGGAGCAGCCCTACTTCTGCTGCTGGTGGGTTGGGGCTGTTCCAGTCAGGCTGGAGTGCCCATAGTGTAGCGGGGTGGGCCCAGCTTTGCTCAAGTATCTGCCCTGTCATTTTGGTTTGTGCACTCCCAGCTATCAGAAGCAGCAACATGGAGAAGGACCTTTTGAAGAACTCTTCTTTCTTAATATCAGGAAACAGGCAGTTTCTGAGACACACTGATGGACATCTTGGTGGCATTTTCTGACCCACAATAGGTACCTGACAAAGCTTATTATGGAGGACAACAACAACACAGACATGAACTGGCTGATACTTCTTATGACCATCATCAGTACAGCTGCTGACACCCCTCATATAGGCTGGTGCTTTTGGAACAGAGCCACAAGCAGTGAGTCTAGAACTTTCACACGAAGAAAGATACATTTTTGGAATTTTTTGAATAGCTGGTCCTGAACCTCCAGCATAAAGACAAGAATGTCGGCTGTAATTAGTTCAGAAGTGAGTTGCTATAACAGTCTGGAAGCTGGCTACCCCAGACTGCTACAAAGTGGTAAAGATATTATAGGGGTTTCTAATATATAATCCACAAAGGTTCAATGGCAGGAGGAAGAACAGTACCGTTATGAATGTGTTCAGGTGGGGATGAGTCTAATTGTGTGTGTCGGAGGGAGAAGGGGGCAGGGAGAAGGTGATTGCTATGCAATATATCTATGTATGACATCATTTGTCAAGTGAAGGTGGGATGATCAAAGTATGGATTGATGTATTGTAGACAACTGTATTAAGGAAAGTTTTTGCATACACATTCCTAAAGATCTTTGATTACATGTTTACTTGTACTATTTAAAATATATTCTGTATGAAGTGATAATACAAACTTGCTTGATAAAATACAAATTATAAATACATATTGGAAAATTACAATGTTAATCCAATGCCCATCAGGCCAGCTGCCTTTGCCACACCAAGACCAACTTGGTGCTGCAGGACCAACCGGCAGGACCCCAGCTGCTCTGCCCGCTGCTTGCCAAAGTCCGCGGCTTGTCAGTTTCAGTAGTAACAAACTTAAAAGGTGCACGAATATGTTCAAGAGTGAAATTATGTACAAGACAGTAACTCTAACCATGGCATGTCCCCCGATCCTCCAGGGCACTGTCCTTTCCTTTCTACCCCCATTTGCTGCACACAGTGTCCGGAGGAGGAGAAGTATCTAGGGGAGAGAGTCTATCTTGAGAGCTGCATGGAGCAAAGTTGCTCTGTCCAGCTTCTCACAAGGCCCAGCTGCATGGGCCACCCAGTCACGGGAGTTTCTCAAGTTGTTTCTTGAGTGGATTACACATGGTACTCAGGTTGTGGTGTGGGTAATGCAGCAGGAATCAGTTCTCTTGCAGCCATTAGTGATATCAGCTGCTCAAACAGTTCTTTCTGCCTCCTTTCTTAGCTGTTGTTTCTGTTCCTGGAACTGAGAAGCAAGTGCCTGCTTCTTCACTGAACCCCTATCAGCACTTCCTCAACCTGTGCAGCCAACCTGAGCATTTTCTCTTGCCTTTCCTCTAGCCTTGAGACCCTCTGGCTGTGGTAATGGACCTGCTTGGTGGTTCGGTTCAGAACTTCAAACATCAGTTCATCACAGAAATGCTTCCACTAGGAATAGTCTGCATAGTTACACTGGTTGAGACTTCTGCTGCCGTGTTGGTGAGCTGTGGAAATACTGTAGCCAATAGAAGTGAAGGGCCCTGGAAAAAACACAAGACACAGAGGGTTATTGTCTCAAATAGCTCAGTTCAGGAGCAGAGAAAAAAATCCCTGTGGAATTTCAAGGACATAAAATGCTACTTTTTCAAACTGAATTTCAGTACAGTAAAACTCCAATTGTCCGGCATCCAGTGGTCTGGCACTCCCGATAGTCTGGCACCAACTGGAACCTGGAAGTGCTCCGACCAGCCGGACAATTGGAGCTGCTCCACGGGGGTGGTTGGCTCCTTGGGATTGGTACGTGTGCCAGCTCCCACCACCCCAAACACATTCTGCTTCTAATACAGAGGCAGCAGTGTGGGGCAGGGCATTTAAGCCAGCTCCCTGTGTGTATTGGGACCCTGCACGTAATTCTGAAGGTTAACTGATGAACTCAGGCTTAATGGTTAATTGTGTACACAGTTACATTTTCACATCCTTATCCCACAATACGACTACCTATCTGGAGTTCCTGCTTCAGGAAAAATTTGCAGTTATCAGCATCCAGCACTGGGTCAGAATTCATGAGAGAAATAATAGGAGGATTCATTAATTTCCACATTGTTGCATGCAAAACAGAACTTCACAGCTAACACCCTTAACCTTTTCTTCTCTGGTTGAATTCGTTCCCTGCATGGACTACCTTTAACTGAAATGGACTATATTTGTAAATGGAACATATTCCCATCTTCCCCTCTGGTTTGTTGATTCCAGGTGGGTCAATATTCCCTGGAGTGATTACAGGCCTGGTAATTAAGGATACAAAGATGTACTGTTCAGTCCCATTTCTTAAAACAGGAATGCCTTAGCAAAACTGCTCTCTCAAACAGAAGTTCACTTTCATGGCATTTTTATTGTTTGCATTTTCCTGTTGCTATTTTTAACTCCATATGGTGGTAGGTTGGGGAGCCCAGCTGCTGGTGGCATATTACCTGTCCTTAGACACACATTGCTAACTTTGGCTTCTAATAGCTTTTGCATTGGTTTATAAAATAATAAACCTTCCCATTACTGACTTAAACATTAAAATGGAGTGTGAAACTTACCAAGCTGAGGGGCATCTTCCATCTCTTCTGTGTCTGATATAGGCTTCCACAGCAGGCTGTTCATCCAGGACGGGTTAGGGGTGTGTGTGGAAAGCAATCAAACAGCTTCTCCAAATATGATCTCAGGATGCACTGTTGCTGCACCAAGCCTCCTCTGGGATTGGTTTCAGCAACAGAGTCACTTCATTGTCCTCAGATGGCACCTGCTGCTGATGCCCATCTGTCCCTGTGCTCGATTCTGGGGCCAGCAGGATGCCATCCTAACTGATTACATTCCTGATGTACCACCTTTGGCTCTGTGGTCAGTGCAAAACACAGCAGCTGTTCAAACTCATCATAAAATGGGCTTGACGAGATACCCAAGGGATAGTTCTGGTCCCTCATTTTCCAGTACTCAGCTTGAGCAGCTTAATCCATTCCCCGCATTTGTCTCCATCCTGGTAAATTTGCAATGCTGCCAGCTTCTTCACTATTTGTTGACATGCATGGTCATCCATGGCATTTTTAAAGTCCAGTGCTTTGCTGGCTTCACACCAGAGATTTACCAAAATCTGTCTGTGCTCCTGAAACAGCTTCTGTTCAGTCTCTGCTGCAAACACAGATGGCTCTCCGATAGAGACTTTGCAGACTGGTGTTCAGAAGACAAGAGAAAGGTTAAACACTGACTCACTGAGCTGCTGCACAAACCAAGAGGAGCAGCTTCTGTTTCCCTGGAGCTATCTAGAGATTCTTAGGAGAGAGAGGACAAATAAAGTTGGCCTATGGTACTCTGGGATACATTTGGTGCACTCCAAGAATCCAAACATAACACAAGTCAGGGGGCTGTCTCTACCTAGGACCTTAGGTCCAAGCCAGAGAGAGGTAAGTATAGAACTGAACGATGGTTTAGACACAGGCCTAAGCTTGGGCTTACATTCTAGCATAGACATACTCTGTGTTTCATGTTTATTTCCCTCCACCTAATAATTTCATGTGGAAGTTAAAGAGGATGGGGTAAAGAGTAGGGCTTTGTGGACCACCACAAGTGAGTGATCGAGAGGCAGAGAAACAGTGCTGTTTTCTTGAAGAGACCCAGTAGGGAAGATTGCAAACATTTATCTGTTAGCTTGTGCTCTAGCATACTATGATAGATATATCAAATGAGATCTAGTGACTAGCTCCTGAGAATATTTTTTCAAGGTAGTTAGTTAGTTATTGACTTCTGACTGCTTAGAAACAGTTATTATACTTCCACTAAATTTGGAAGACAAACGATTAATAGAATGGTTATTGAATTTGTAAGCTATTCGGAATGACTTTTTGTTCAATTAACTTGGATTTTCTTCATCTGGGTATAACAACACTTTCCACCATTCTGCTTAAGAAGAGTTGCTTTATAATATTAGGGAGCCTACAAAGTTCAGGGCACTTGCAGGGTGGTATTGCATCAGAAAAACAGGATATTTCTCATAGCATATTATTCAGAACAAAACTTCCTTCTTTGAAATCAAGACCAGTGATTGATATTTGTGTTTTCTTACTTAAGGATCTTATACAAGCCAAGTTTCTACAAGTTATTCAGCTAAAACCATGCAAATTTAGGGTGACCAGCGCCACCTACTGAACAACAGTTGAAATAAGCCTTTCTATGCTCATTCCCATGATTCAGAAAGAATAGGCTGACAAGCTGAGTTTTGCCAACTGTGGGTGCATGCACTCCTCTTATTTTGTAGACATGCTTTTAAAAAAGTGGCAAACTGATAGAAATGGGAACAAATACCTTTATAAATACAGGCAGTCTCCTTGTTTCTGGACACACTATAACTTTTAAAATTTGTAATAACTAAGAAGCAACTCACTCTGGCATCCAGCTATCTACTCTAAAGGGAAGGAGAAAGAACTGGCCCTTAGCATAAGATTTTCATGGGTAACTCTCTGGCCTAATGCACAGAGAATTAATCACAACCTGAACCTAGTTCTTAAATTGAATGAGAACACAAAATAAATTTAAAAAAAATCAAGGTGAGACAAGAGTTAAATCTCCCAAATCCAGGTGAGAGATGGCTGCCATTTCACCATAACTCGGACCTGTGGAAAGCGGTACCTTTAAGAAGACCCTCTGCAACCCAAAAGCATACTGTTTTATAGGAACTGAGAAATTAGTTTTGTTGGTTTGTGAAGGGAGTGTGACTAAAGCTAGGAAGGAAGAAATAATGTTAAGTATTAATATAAATTAAGGCTTAAAAACAAGAATTAATCATCGCTGGGAAGGAGAGAAGGCAGAATTACATTAGGAGGCTTTATCAGAAATGTGGATTATATCTCTCCTCCTGCCTCACGTCTTAGTGGAATGAATACTGCAGGTTGGAAGGAAGAGTTAGACATTATCTCCCTTGTGTCAGGATTAGATCTTCAGCAGTCAGGTATTTTGCTTGGAGGAGGGTGGAAATGGGCCACTTATCCCTACAAGTTACATAGGAAGGAGAGAATAATTTGAAAAAAAGAGTGAACCTCAGAGCTGACTGGAAGAGGGAGGACAGAGGCAGAAGGTTGCACCTAATGTGAGTCCATAGAATCAAGGATCTAGACTTCTTTCACAATGTCAGTAGGGTGACAGTGGTATACAAGAGAAAAAGCAATAGCTAAAAATATGAACACTTGGTTTCGGAGATTATTTACGTCTCGAGTTTTGAAGTGAGAGAGGCCCTTGATTCACAGAGTGATTGTTATTGGAACTGCTTAAGCATTTCTTGTCTTGGCAAGTCACAGGATTCAGGACCATAGGACTTATTTTTCAGTTTCCTCATCCCCGCCACCATTTCAAATATATTTTTACCAATGGATCTAATGCTAGAGTGTATGAAATTCTGATGTTTCAATCTTAATTCTTACATTATTGTCACTTGTAAAGCAAATAGGATAGGACGGCAGCACAGAAATGAAACTAAGATTTTTTTTCAGATCCTATATCACTCTACCTTAGCTGTAAGTGCTTTACATTTTGAAAATTAAGGATGCTAGTGCATAGTTATTTAAACAATTAACAGATAAATCTGGTCTTATTGGTTAATCAAACTATACACACTCCTCCCTCCCACTGCCTCTGTATCAGAGGAAGCAATGGGGGAGGGCGGGAGCTGCTAACCCGCCCCACACTTGCACTGCTGTCTCTGATAGAGAGGCAGCAGTGTGTGGGGGGGGGGGAGGGGACGGGGAGGCAGGCGTGATCTGATACATGTGCGAAGCTGGCTTTTAAGCCAGTTCTCTCCATGTGCCTCCTCTCCGCTTCTTGCATTCCACAGAAGTGGGGTGTGGGAGGTGGGAGACAGCGCTTGAGGGAAGCTGACTTAGAACCAGGCTCCGCATGAGCATCTGTTTTGCAGAACTCCCTCCCCCCCACCCTGGTGTTGCCGCCTCCAGATGCCAGGCCCACACCCAGGGAACAATGAATAATCGTGTAACACTAAGATTTGGCGCAGTTACACAATTATTAAATTAAACCATATCTAACATCGCGACTGAAAAGGTAGGGTTCCTTTCCTCCCACTTCCCCAGAATAGGAAGTCAAAGCTCTTAGAACGCTTCATCTCTGAAAAAACTGATTTCTAATTTGGTCCTTTGGGAATTATTTTGTACATTAGATAGATGCAGGTGCATCTATTTAGCTTATGTCATTTAATCACTCAGCTGAGTTCACTATAAGGAGTATTTCTGTTCTTCAGAAAGGACTACTGTGTACATCCCGCTATAGTACATTTCCCAGGCTATCCCCCATGCAGATTGGAGAGAGTTGGCCTGTCATCTTTTGTTAGCACAGAACATTCATGCACTGTTTGTGTGGTTTACATCATATACCACAGATGGCCAGTTCTCACAACTGCATGAGCAGTAAGAAAGAATTTGTGAGGCCAGAGGGATGGGAACTCAAAAATGTCTGTTTTTGTGACCACAGAAGAGTCGGGAGAAGGACCTGGGGAAGGAGGAAGAGTTAAATAAGCATTTCTTTAAAAGGCAGCGTGAGTCTGTACTGCCTCTTTAACAGCCTGTGAGTATGTGTAATTCTGTGAGTAAGCTAACAAAAGAAAGATAGAGAAGGTATCATTTGATTCATAAAATTCTACAGAAACACAATTTCATTGGTGTTACCCTCAGTGGCATGGGGCAGGGATGTGTGACTTGCCACCCTGGTTGCTTCTTTCCCCAGCACCAATCCCCTGGTTGGTGGAAATTTTGATAACACAATGGAAATGGGTCAAGTTAGGTATCATTCAAAAGCCCCTTTTCCCGCAAATACAGTGGTACCAAACACAGCAAATCTAGAACAGTTATGTAGCTATAGATTCAAGAAAGTGTCTGAAAAACAATGTTTAATTATACTTTACCAGCAGCATGTCAATGTGTAACCTTCACAAACTTAAATCATGGTACTTGACTATATGATACATGCTGTATCTTCAAAAACCATCACTTTCTCGTCCAGCAACATGTGTGGTCCACAGATGCTCCTGGACCAGAGTGGGAAAGCTTAGGCCAGCACAATATAGTCAGCAGCCTGGCTGGGGCAACGTGGAACCAGGGCTGGGTCCTTGCAGCAGCCTCTAGCAGCGCGGTGTCGGAGTCCCCTGATGGTTTTCAAAGGTACAGGTTGGCGTAAGGCCAGAACCCTAACGCAGCCCCAGGGAGCACAGTACTGAAGCCGGAGGCTCACTACAGCGCAGGGCCAGAGTCTCCTGGCAACCCCCAGAAGCACAGGGCCAGGGCATCTTGGCAGCTTGCAGAAGCATGGAGCTGGAGGTGGAGCTCAGAGGCAGCACAGGGCCAGAGTCCCCTGGCAGCCTCCTGGAGCATGAGACCGGGGCTGGAGTCCTTCAGCTGCCCCCTGATGCGCAGGGCCAGAGCCCTGTGGCAGAAACTGGAGCCTGTGCTGCCCAGGGAGCTGGCAGCAGCTGGGCAAGCAGCCAAGCCAGGTTGGAGACAAGGGGCGAGGTATCTGCTGGGACAGCCTGCCAGCGGTAGGCGACGGGCTTGGGGGGACATGGCAAGAGACCTCCTCTGGTCCAGCAAATTCTCTCATTCGAGACCAATCAGGTCCTGACCCTGCTGAATCAGGGAGGTCCAACCTGTACTGTGTTATCTGTTAATGTTCCCTGTAAATGGATGGGGAGGTTCAACCTGATTTGTCATAATCAGAAAAAAAAAAGCAGTTCAGTGGTATAGATTATCAGCTTCTTTTTTAAAATCATCAAAAAAGTTACAAGGCACTGGTTAAGATATCAGAATCCATCCAGTGCACATCCTACTCTGTGACCTTTTGTACACAAAGTCTACAGCATCACAGAATGGATAAAGCAATTTGATGAGTCTGAATCAGCAGCAAAACCATCATTTGGGATTATGTGGCAATACATGAAGTTGATTGAATGTTTGAGACTCTTCACATTGTCAGGATTATTAATTGGAATTTTCACCATGCAACAATGAAAGACTTTGTAAAATACTTTTTGCTTTAGATTTAACTAATGGTTCTGCAAAATAGAACAATGAAAGTTAGTGGCAGGGGAGTAGGGGAGGGAGTTTAGTGGACACAGAAACATCCAAATGCTCTTTCCTGACTTTTCTTAAGTAACGAAGCACCATCCAGACTCATTTGGTGCTGTTAAATGCCAAAAAGAACAATTATAAAGCTACAGGATTAGATTACTTGTACTTGCAGCTAATTCACGTAAGACAGCCCAGAGTTTACGAATTTCATGACAAAACACTCTTCAGTGATGAGACAGATAAAGATGCCAGTTGAATGAATACTTTTGGAAGGTAGTACAGTACTTGCATGAAGTCTTCAGGAACCAAAAAATGTCCAATGCGCCATCAATCCATGGACTTCAAATAAAAAACAGACAAACTGTGCTTGAATGTAAAGAAAATCAAAATGAAGCTGACAGGGACTATTACAGAGCTAACTGCAGACAGGTCATTTACTCATCTTGTGGTCATGTCCAACCTCAGCTTGATATGCTCATATAATAGGTAAAAAGCAAACTAATGAATATCTTGCATGGTCTTCCTAAGCTAGTACCTATTGACAATGGTGAAACGTACCTTATGCCAGCAGTGGCCTTTCAGCATAGTAATTACAGGTGATATATATGAGATACAAGCTCAGTAAATGAGGAACTGCTCACACCTACTGATATTTGTTCACTTCATTATGAGGCTGGAGAGGAACTGGAATCCAGAGCCAGAGATGGGTGTGCGTAAAAACAGGGATCTGAAACAAGGCAGGAGGGCAGGAACCAGGAACAGGAAGACAGGACTCAGGCAAAAACCACCATAGCAGCTAGCCAGGGATTCACCTAGTTGCTCAGATAAAACTTCCTGTGCCTCCTTCCGGCTTAAATAGTGAGTCTGACATCTCCTCTAATTGGGAGCATTATTTATGGCGAGCTAAGGTCCACCAGCCCACACTACTTGCTGATACCAGCAAGATGCAGGGTGTGGCTGTAATCTGAAGACTCCCTGGGGACCTTGGGATCTTTGTTCCAGACTTGAAGACCCTCACAGAAGGATGAGTTAATTTCTTATCTTCAAGGAAAAACACTCCAATTGGTGAAAGTTTTCCAGCAATTGTTCATGATTCACAAGGAGTAATGAAGCTCCTGCCTTGCATTGTTCATTGGAATTTCTTTGTAGTTCCCATGAGAAGGCTGACACTAAAGTGACTAAAACACTAAATTTATTTTGCATGCCATCAATGGCCACAGAGACAGATGCTATTGAACTCTGGATTTCTGCAAAATACACCAATGTTCTAGTGCTCCCTCTGCCAATGGCTTCCATAAACTTCAAGTTTTGTGCCTGCTGCTGGGAAAAATGATTGCTGTATATCCCTTGGAGATGTGGGCCTCTCACTCAAATCTTTAAGAACTGACACACTAGTAGGCTTCCATGTCCTTTCAGGATGTGACATTGGAGGGATATCTGGAAAGACCAAATTATCTTACTGGAAAGGCTTTTGATTTACCGTCCCGAGACATTTCTTGCTCTGACGCTGCTTGTATAGGTGTGGCTATTGATGACCATAGTGAGGTCATAAGTGGACTGGAGGCATTCAAATGCTGAGCTTCCCATTTGAAAACAACAACACATTTGCAGAACTACAGTGGTAGACATTTTCCAAAATCAGATAAAACAAAAAAATTGCCACCGATAAGAGATGCAGTTACACCTTTTAGTAAGAGGGCAAATCAACAATCAACAGAAAGGCTCAGAGATGATCAAGCACATCCAAAACTACTGTCCACTGTTGGGCATAAGGATGTTAAGTATCATTTAATTAACTAATCAAGTAGTAGATGGAATTTCCATCACTACTTGATTAGTCAATGGGGGATGGGCACTCCCACTGCAGCTCTGCGCTTTAAATGAACTGTCCCAGCTTGCATCGCCCTTGGGACCACTGCAAGCTCTTCACTTTACATTTAAAGTGAAGAACCACAGTGGGGTTAGCTCCCGGGGGCAGCATGAGCCAGGACTGAACAGTCCCATCTAACGCTGTTCCTGAATCGCTGTGGCTCTGCCTCCCCTGTCTTCCCCACACTGGAAATGGTGCTGGGGACGGGGGGGGGGGGGAGGGGAAGGAACCAGCTTTTAAGCCAGCTCCCGCTTCTTTCCCCCTTGCTGCCTCTGATACATAGGTAGCGGGTGGGGAGAGGGGCGGAAGCAACTAGTTGAGTAGTTACTCAACTAGTTGCTTACATGCCTAGTCCTGCATGGCTAGGTGCTGGAAGATGGCTTGATCACATCAGTTATACATGAAAGACTATGAATCTGATTAATGTTTTCAGTCCTACATGTCAAGAACAGGTTCCCTAGAATTTCCAAAAATTTGATTTTTAATCTCTCTCTCAAGTATGTAATCTACAAAACTATTCTTGGGTTGTTGCATTTGGCACCATGGTGTTTATGGGAGAACAGTGTCATTTGAAAACCCTATCTTGACCCATTTCTGACAGCACTGTGTTATCAACATTTCCACCAGACAGAGGACCTGGAGCTGGGGATCAGGAGGAGGGGAAAGCGGGGGAGGGGAGATGAAAGCAAGTCCTCCCGGTCAATACTGCAGAGCGTGACATCACGGAATGTACAATTCTATAGTTTTTTACAAATACGACACCTCCCTTGCCTTTCTAGCACTAACTTGCCCACTGAACAAGATTTTCAGACTAGAAAGAGGCACAGCATAGAAGCTCAGTGAAAGAGGAACCAAGGTGACTATGACACCTTTGTGGACTTCCAGGATACTCAAACAATTCTTGACTCATGTCTCAATTAAGAAAACCTTCCAAATGCCCTATGAATTTCTGCAGAGACCAGATTGGCAGATGCAGCATCCACAACAGCCACAGCCCCTCACTCACTCTAGTGCTTTCAGTCACACACCCTGCATTAGGACTTGTTGTAGCGGTTTTGCAGGGCAGCATAAGCTGTCTTGCTGAAAGTCTATGCTGGGGAACAATATGTCTAAATATGGGACTCTGAGGGGCCTTTCTAAGCTGCTACAGCAATATGAAGTGCTGCAGGAAAGGGGAGACTCTCTCAGAGAGTAACTATATCCATTTATATATAGCTATAGTACATTGTTTATACTGGCCACTGCGTCTTTTCATCTCTTTTGCAATAGTACAAGCATAAGACTTTTAAAAGAAAGGGAAGTAATATATCAGTGCAGAAAGGATTTCAGTACTTAACAATAAATAATTCTAAAGTAAGCTTATAAGCGAGTAGGGTATTTATTCAACATGTACCTGAGACAACTGAAAGGTGCTGGCTCTGTTTTCAAGTTCAGAGCATCTTGCAGTAACTGTAGATAAATTATGCTTCAAATGGTCCATCTCTTCTGACAGGGAATTAAGTAGCTGTTCTCTCCTCTCAGCTTCCTTTGTTTTTTCTTCAAGTTGACCAAGTAGTGAAGTGACATCATTACTTTTATTTTTGGTTTTAAGCTTATCTTTTAGGCTTTGGATTTCTTTATCCTTTGCCCCAAGTTGACAAATATAGTTTTCCTTTTCAGTTTCAAGGGCAAGTATTTTCTACATGGAACAAAAACAAGAGCATTACTATAGACAAGCCAATAAAACATTCCTATATGGAATGTGATGGAAAGTCCACAAGAGTCCAAACTAGGGATGTAACAGTGTAGTTGATTAATCGATAAGAAAAAACTTATAGGTTAATGCTATAGATTACATGCATTTCCCTCCCCTCTCCTAAATTTTCTAGCAGGCTGGCCAACAGCCTGACTCATGCTGGTCTGGGACCTACCCTCATTGTGGCTCTGCATTTGAAGTGTATTAGGAGCCAGGTGGGCAGGCAGCCCAGCTCAGTTCCAGTTCATGCTAAGTCCGGAAGCTCAGACCCCGCCCCTCACAAACAGGGGCTGCTGCCACCCCACACTGCTGCCTCTATCAGAAGCAGCAGCACAAGGCAACAAGCAGCCAGTCCACAAGAGGAGCTGGTTTTTAAACTGAATCCCCTCGTGGACTAGCTCCCACCTGGCACTCTGCGCTGCTGCTGGCCCCGCCCCTGGGGACTATAGAATATAACCAATAAGAATTCATGAGGTTGTTCAACTATTCAATTAATCGATATTTAACATCCCTAGTCCAAACTAATATTCAATTCTGAATGTTGAAAGACCCACTTTTACTTAGTTGAAAAGATTTGTTTTATTCTAAATAAAGAACACTGTAGAGGTTCTCGAAAAATTTAACATGCAAAAATTTGAATAAAAAATTAGTGTTATCACTATATTCTAGCTTTTCTTGTTTAGTTACAGAATGTGAAAAAACACATACTAATTTAGTCTATTGCCGATGTAACCATGGAAATTATATGAAAAACAAAAGTCTCATTGACTTTATAGGTACCTACACTTATGCCTTTTGAGCTGAAAAAAATTATTCTTCCAAATTATATACATTTGGAAACATGTATTCCATAAGCACTGCAAGTATCTCTGGGGAGTGCAGCATTTTTCTTTGGCACATTTCTTATCACAGCTGCTACATCCAATAACCATAGAGCAGGGGTGTCCAAACTTTTTTCAGAGAGGGCCAGATTTGATGAAGTGAACAGGCGTGAGGGCCGACCATTTTGCCTGACATTCTTTGAACCATTAAAATGAAATGCAAATTAACTATTTTATGCAAAGTTTATTGCAAACGGCATACTTTTCATTTCGTCACATGGATGACAAATCTAAACAGGTGTTAAATCACTCTGCCTTTCCTATATGAAGGCCAGATGAAAAAAAAATCCAGGAAGCTGAAATATATGTCAGGAACATTGTAAAGTACATGACATATTATTGGTAATAAAGGTTGTCTGTCAACTTTTAAGTTCAAAAAATATGAACAGGAACATAACACCAAGTATACATGTTGTGTCCAAATATATTTATAACTGATTTAGACCAACTGACATTAACTGAGATTTTACAATGTATTCATTTCAATACATATGGATTCATTGGGGGCCATAAAAGATAGATATTGCCAAATTACCTGTGGGGCCATATTAAACTGGAACACGGGCCGCAATTGGCCCGCGGGCTGGACTTTGGACATGCCTGCCATAGAGGCTGAAAAGATGTTTTTATTTTTAAATTCCATTAGAACATAGTAAGTAGAGCCTTTTCACGTGGCAGTTTAGCTCGCCAAATCCTCAACACAAAAACTACCACCAAAACACACCAAAAAATTATGTCAGAACAAAGCAGCAGACAGTGTGACCATTAAATCCTGTCTCCACACAATCTGATCTTTCAGCTTTAAACAGTGTTTCACTTGACTGCATTTTCAATTACTGACAATAGGTATTAAAGTAGCACTTAAATGAGTTCAACCCTATGTTCTAATGTATTCAGGCAGAGTTTTAGGCCCAGATACTTGAAACTATGAAGCCAGTGGAGAGATTGTTCAGGAGATGGAATTAATGAGGCTTGCTCAGATTGTGGTGAAAATCATACAAAGAGCATCTATTGGGATTGTGTTCTTTCATAACAAAAAGGACACCCTTACATTTCAGTCAGAGACATGGTACCATCACAGGGGAGAGACAGCTTGCAATTGATGGACTGTTTCTGATAGCTCAAGTTAGCAAAAAGGTCTTGAGTGGAGCCACAAGACTACAAGGGGAAGTCTCAATGGAGCCACAAGACTACAAAGCAAGCCATCCAAAACATTAACTGTGCCTAGCATAAATAGCACCTAAAATATTTAAGCTAGTTAATAAAACTGAAATAGAACAGCAGGGCAGCCACTGATGTCCACAAGTTCCTGCTTTCTGCTTTCAGTGGCATAAAGACACTTCATGGTTGTTGAGGCTGCATCCATTTAGGTGCATGGTCGATCGGGAGGGCTTGACCAGTTGATCGCGAGGTGTTTGGGGCCCCCTTATTTTCCCCCCATTCCCAGGAAGCCCCGCTAACTCTACCTCTAGCAACAATGGAGGCAGAGCTGCTTCCTTTGAGGTGGATAGAAATCCTGCAGTTGCGCACCACTTCCGGGGTTTCAGAAAGTGTGCTGGCTGCTCCTCCTCCCCCAAACAGCTGGCACAGTACCTAAACCCAGGTCCATGGCATGCCGGGGACTTCCTGCACGAGGGGGGAGAAGAAGAGTGCCCCAGAGGAGGCGTGCGTTGGGACATCCTTCCCTTGCAGGGGGGAGGAGGTAGGAGTCCCTGGAGAAGGCACGTGCCAGGACTTCCTTCACTTGTGGGGGTGGAGAAGGCGGTAGGAGTCCCGGGAGGAGGTGCATGCCGGGGACTCCCTGTCCCCTCCCCCAGCACCCACTGGCACCCTGCCCCAGCACCTACCAGCATCTTGTCCCCCGCTTCAGCACCTCCTGGCACCCTGTCCCCTGCCCCAGCACCCACTAGCACCCTTCCCCAGTACCATGTTACCTACACCCACCAGCAGAGTTAGGGCCACATTAGTGAGGCTTGGGGGGTTGTGGAGGAGTTATTTTTGTTTTGCATCTCACTTGTGTTGCACCAACTGACGTTTCTGTGGATCAGTGACCCCTGACTCAAAACATCAGAGGGGTAGCCGTGTTAGTCTGAATCTGCAAAAGCGGCGAGGAGTCTGTGGCACCTTATAGACTAACTGAAGTGTTGGAGCATAAGCTTTCGTGGGCAAAGACCCACTTCGCCAGATGCATGTAGTGGAAATTTCCAGAGGCAGGTAGAAATATGCAGGCCAGAATCAGGCTAGAGATGAGGAGCTGGATCCAATCAGGGAGGATGAGGCTCACTTCTAGTAGCTGATCTGGAGGTGTGAATACCAAGAGAGGAGAAGCTGCTTTTGTAGTTAGCTAGCCATTCACAGTCTTTGTTTAATCCTGAGTTGATTGTGTCAAACTTGAAGATGAACTGTAGCTCAGCAGTTTCTCTTTGAAGTCTGGTCCTGACGTTTTTTTTTGCTGCAGGATGGCTACTTTTAGATCTTCAATCTGCCTGGACACACAATTACAGATCTAAAGGTAGCTCTCTTGGTATTCAGACCTCCAGATCAGCTACTAGAAGTGGGCTTCATCCTCCCTGATTGGATCCACCTCATCATCTCTAGCCTGATTCTGGCCTGCATATTTATACCTGCCTCTGGAAATTTCCACTACATGCATCTGATGAAGTGGGTCTTTGCCCACGAAAGCTTATGCTCCAACACTTCAGTTAGTCTATAAGGTGCCACAGGACTCCTCGCCGCTTTTGCTGACTCAAAACAGATTCCCAGCCCCTCTCAAAAAGACAATGCTGAAACTGTGTGTGTTTCACATAGTATTTTATTTAAAAATGAAGCCTGGCCAACAAAGCCCCCATCTGGCGGCAGCATCATAACACTTCTGTACCGCCCCACCCAAATCTGAGCCTTTCATACACTAGAACCCCCATCTTGAGCCTCTCACATCCCCAAACTGCTGCATCCCTACATCCTCAGTCTTCTGCCACAACACTTCTGCACCATCCACACTGCAAATCTGTGTCCTCAGCCCATCATACTCCCAACATCCCTTCCCTGAGCCCCTCACATACCCCAACCCAAACTCCTGTACCCTCATATCCACAAGCCTGTGGCTTGTTCAGCACTCCAACCCTCCATCTGACCCCAACACTACCCAGCCTGGAGCCCCCCCCCCCCCCGAGCTAATATCCCCTTCTCCACATCCTCCTGCATCCAAATTCCCTCCCAGAGCTTGCACCTCTCACCCCTTCCCACATTCCCACCCCAGAGCCCACACATCCTGTCTCAACCCAGTGAAGGTTCGGCTAGACTACAAGAGGTATCCCGGAAAAGGTACAAGAGGTATCCTGGAAAAACTCTTCCGCTTTTTTTAGCGGAAGAGCAAACATGCTCTTTGGCAACCCCCGTATTCCTCATTCTACGAGGAACAAGGGGGCTTCCGAAAGATGGGGGTTTTCTGACATTTGGCCCAGTCTAGACAAATGTTGGAAAAACCTCTTCCTACAGAAGAATCGAAAAAAAAAGCAGCCGTATCCTGAGAGTGTGTAAGGAATCGGGATAGCAAGTGATGGAGAGGAGGAGAACAGAGAAGGCTGGGCTTCAAAGAAGGGGTGAAGCCTTGGGGGAAGGATAAGGTAGATCTTGGTTGTTCTGACATTTAAAAAGTGATCTTGGGCGTAAAAAGTTTGGAGACCAGCTGATTTAGGTGAATCTGAGTGGGAGCAGAAGAGCACAAGAATACAGACTTAGTACATGGACATGCTATCCAGTACAAAGTGCTTATATCATCTAAAACAAGGATCTCTTCAGGCAATGGTCAAAATTAATGACTTTTTTTGCACAATGAAACAACATTAAGGCATTACAGAACATGTCTTACTGGTTACTAATTGAGACCTTTTGTCTCAGGCCTCTGTATTTAACTACTTTGTAAAATAACCAGGAATTTATTAATACAGACAACTAACAAATACCTAAGAATGTGAGAGCTACAGCAGGACACTACACTTTAAAAATGTGATGTTAAAGTTACAAGGAGAGTAGTCATTTGTTTACAATATTTTAGTGATTGAGAAATCTTATCTTGTGCAATTATGGTGGCATAAAAACGAGGCTGAAAATCAGAGTATACATTACCTCTAAAAGTCTATTCCTTTCTGTATCTGTCATTTTGCTTTTCCCTTTAATAATTTCCTCCATTGACTTTTTCAGGGCTGCATTCTCTCTTTTATATGTCTCCAACTCAGTCTCAGATTTGGAATTACCAGTTTTGAACCCCCACTTGCCAGTAATTATATCTTTGGTGGTCTTTGATGTCATCCTCCAAGTGTTCTGTGAAATTAAAAGAATCATGTAAACGATGGACCTTTTCTATGTTAAATATTAATGATTACAGAGAACCTAGCATGCCTTAAACAAGTTTGGAAGGCATGGTCTAGTGGTTAAAATTCAAGATTAAGTCAGATAATGTTCTATTTTTGCACAGCACAGACTGAATTAACCAGTTTCCCTACTTGCAAAATGAAGATAATATTGTTTTACCTCTCACAAATGTTTATGACGTGATCCTTATCTGCTTCATTTTAACTATCCAATCTTCAGGTGTTTATAGATTACAAGTTCTGCCTACTTGTTTTTCCCTTTGATATTTTCATACTCTCTGCTTCTTGTTTCCCGACCCCTCTCCCCTCCTCTTTTTTTCCTCCTTCCCCCATCTCCCTTCTCCCCAAATTTATTGTGGGTCTGCACATCCTAAACTCAAAACTCCAGTCATCTGAAGAAGTGGGCTGTGCCCACAAAAGCTCATGATACCATCTATACGTTTTGTTAGACTATAAAGTGCTACCAGAACATTTGTTTTTTTTTAAATTTAAAAAAATTAAATTTTTTTTAAATACCTCAGAATACCAGATACTAGGTATTATAGAAACGCGAAGCATTTTTAATACAAGGTTAGCACTGATGTCAGTGCTTGAAGATACACGTACCCCTGGTGAGAGAGGAACTAAAATAACAATTAAATGTAAACTAACCTATCGTTTAATTATTTAGTTTTTAGCCCTTATGAGTGGAGGGACAATGGTGAATTAAGAGAGAAGTAAAGCAGAGCTATGATCTTGAATCCTAGTCTGAAGCCAAAGACCAGCTACAAGCTCATCTAATTGAAGCAAACATCCTAGATGCAGCACAACCTGGATTCAGGCCAACACATGTGATGAAACATCTTTTTTGACCTGAGGGATGATTTTCTGCTATCAAAGCATGTTTGGTAGACTTCAGTTCACAATGTTTTGGATCTCTCTACAATGGCTGCTGTCATCTCACCTGAAAGAAGTGACAAAGGTCTAGAGGAATATGCTAAAATGGTGCAACCATCCTGGAGGGATATGTCACAAAAGTAGCGACAGAAAACAAGACCTCTATCATTAGACCTCTCATTCATGGATTCCCTCAAGGATCAATTTTCTCTGGTTCTGTTCAACATCTACATGCAGTCACTAGGTAATAATGGTAAGATGATGATCTCAATTGCCAGCAACATGCAAATGACACACAGCTCTACTTATCCTTCACAGAATAGTGACAGTACAGTACAGATCCTGACAGTACCACTACCACAGATATGCCAATGCTCAGACATCATCAGATAACTGATACATGGCAACTAGTTGAAACTGAACTCAAGCAAGACAGAGGTTAAACTGATGTTCAGAGCAAAGTACTTGGTAGAGTTTGCATCTGTCACGCAATATATTTTGGTCGATTGCCTACATCCATATTTGATCAATTCAGTCCACAGTACTTTAAGACTTGTTTCCAGATTCTCATGCACAATAAATGCTCGCATTTATTTATACCTGTGAGTAACGCTTTATATCATGAACTTCCCTCAGTTATATACATCCTTGTCACCTTCCATCTGAACTACACCAATGGAGTATACTTGAATATGATGATATTAGCCCTTAGAAAACTTCAGCAGCTATAAAACACTTCAGCATGTTGCCTCAGGAACACCTCAGAATATCATGCACACAAAACTGACCTGCACTCCCTACACTGGTTTCCCATTGAATATCCAGTTAAATTCAAGGTTTCCCTCCTCCTCTTTAAGGCAGTTAATGGCCCAGGCCAAGTATATGATCTAGAACTCCATGACAATCAACAACTCTGTTCCCCAGACACAATGGAACTTTCTACTGTAAGGGAGAAGCTCTCCTATTGACATAGGCTATCTACACCAGGAGTTAGGTTGGTATAACTGCGCTGCTCATGTGTATGGATTTGCCACACTCCTGAGCAACACAGTCATACTGAGAATTTTGTAGCATAAGCCAGGCATCACTCACACACACATAGCAGAATGCACATTTAAAAATAAAAAAACAGAACAAAAACATTACACTAAAATAAACAGACACAATTCTCCCTTAAAGAATAGCTAAGAGGGCAAACCAAAATGTGTGACAGATGTACTACTGGAGGTTCTCAGCATTCTGGTCTTAGTCCACGGATGGAGTGCTCAGATGCCACAGGAATAAAAATAAATAATACTGCTAATGAGAATAGCTTCGTTGCTCTGCCCTACTGCTTTGATAATCTAACCTTAAGAGCACAGGTTATTCATCCCTTACCCAATAGGATAGGTTTTGGAGTAGCAGAGGTCACCTCTATTCAAAGAAGTCAGGATGCTTTGAAGAGCAGACAAAAAGTTCTTTCCAGGGATTACTGAAACAAAAGACAGGACTATGCAGCATTTTTAAAAACTAACATGAAGGTTTATTAGGTGATGAGCTTTCATGAGCCAGAACCACTTGCTCAGATCAAATTGTAGAAGAACATTGGCATGACTATATATACACCAAAGGGATATAATAAAAAAAAAGTGAACATATAAAATTGACAAATCAGATTTTAGAACAGGAGAGGGTGAAGGGGGGAGGTTAGTGTTTATGAGATAATGATATTAGGGGTGATAATTGGGGAAGCTATCTTTGTAATGAGTGAGGTAGTTAGCATCTTTGTTAAGGCCTGTTCGTAAAGTGTCAGATCATAAAGATGGCATCGATGTAGCGTAAGTAGAGGAGGGGTAAAAGGGGCCAAGGCCAAGAAACACTGATGCATTCTACAGAGACTTTAACAACCTACACCCCACCATCAATCTCGGCCTGGAGCATTCAACACAAGAGATCCATTTCCTGGACACCACAGTACAAATCACTAATGGTAAATTAGATTCCACTCTCTACAGAAAAGCCACTGACTCATACAGTTACCTATATGCCTTCAGCTCCCTTCCAGAACACACCATACAATGCATCATCTATAGCCAAGCCCTTAGATACAACTGCATCTGCTCTAATCCCACTGACAGAGACTAGAAACTTCAGGATCTCTACCAAGCCTTTGTAAACCTCAATTACCCACACGGGGAAATAAAAACACAAATTGAAAGAGACAGACAAATACCCAGAAACCATCTACTTCAAGACAGACCCAAGAAAACCAATAATAGAACACCACTTGTCTTCACCTACAGCCTCCAATTTAAACCTGTCCAACATATTATCAATAAACTACAACCTATACTGGAACAGGATACTACACTCCGAGAGGCTCTGGGAGACAGACCCATAGTCTCCTGTAGACAACCACCTAACCTCAGGATGATTCTTACCAACAACCACAGGACATACCACACTAACACAAACCCTGGAACTTTCCCTTGCAACAAACCCCATTACCAGCTTTGTCCACATATTTACTCTGCTGACACCATCATTGGACCTAACCATGTCAGTTACAAGATCAAGAACACATATTCCTGTTCATCCAGAAATATAATTTATGCCATCATGTGCCAACAGTGTCCATCTGCTATGTATATTGGACAAACTTCTCAGACACTTCGCCAAAGAATTAATGACCACAAATCAGACAGTTTCACAAAGAAAAAACAGTTTCTTGTCATTTCAACCAGACTGGGCATTGTCTCAATGACCTCACTACATGTATATTACTTCAAAGAGACTTTAACACCAGACTACAAAGGGAAACCTCAGAACTGTCATTCATGCTTAAATTTGACTTTACGAATGGGCCTTAACAAAGATGCTAACTACCTTACCTACTATAAAGATAGCTTCCCCAATTATTGCCCGTAATATCATTATCTCATAGACACTAACCTCCCCCTCCCTCCCTCCTCTACTCCCTCCTGTTCTAAAATCTGATTTGTCAATTTTATGTATGTTCACTTTTTTTTAATTGTATCCCTTTGGTATATATGGTCATGCCAATTTTCTTCCACTATTTGATTGGAGGAAGTGGGTCTGGCCCATAAAAGCTTATCACCTAATAAACCATCTTGTTAGTCTTTAAAGTGCTGCATAGTCCTGTCTTTTGTTTCAGCAAGACCAGACTAACACAGCTACATCTCTATTACTTTCTAGGGATTAGAAAGAGGTGTTCTTCAGGACTAAGGCTAATCTACAATATAAGTCAGTGAGCGTCTATTGGTGCAATTTTGCTTCTGCAGCTTCAACATTTGTAAGATGCCCTTTGGGGCTGCTCTTTATTGGCAGCTGAAAAGTCTCCCACTGATAAAATAAAAGCACTCTCAATGAGAGGCAGTAGCTTTGTTGACAAGAACTTTGTTCCCATCAAAAAAGTGCTATCTCTATCAGCATTTTTCATTGGTAAAATTTTTGTTGTTAGAAGGGGGAGGGGATGAGTGTGTGTTGTTTTTTCACACCTGAGAGTGACAAAAGTACCAGTGTAGAGAAAGCCTAAGTCAGAGAAAAATACCAAAAAGATAAGTTTTTGGAAAAGCATTCTAAAATACCAGAAGACCCATTATCTATAGATAAGAGCAGCAGCAGCTATTTCTCATCAGGAAGTTGTCCCTGAAGCTAAGCTACATCTATACTACAGCCAAGTCAACTTAAGCTACACAATTCCAGCAACATGAATAACATAGTGTTGTCTACACTGCGGGGTGGGGACGACTTCACAGATTGACTTCCCTTAATCGTCTCATCTAATCTCTGGTCGCTTTGGCAGGTCCTCACTAAATCTGCAAAATCCACCATCAGTGGATAGCTCTCTGAGTCTTGATCTAGGGCAGTGTTTCTTAAACTTTTTAAGACCAAGGAACATCAAACAATAATTTTTTTTTAAATGAAGAACACCAAGGATGTTTTTTGTTGAGAAAAAAAAAGTGGCCATTTTGAACTCTGTTGTTCTATGCAGCACAGGTGTTCCCCAGAACACAGTTTAAGAAACACTGACCTAGGCCATAGCCTAACTGATGAAACCAGACCTTTAGAGCTTTCATAATCACTACAGCTGGACACAAAGTCAATTCAATTTAAAAAACTAGATTTTGCTATTTGGAAAGCTGTTTTTGTTCTGATTCTGATGGAAAATGAAGCATTCAGAAGTTATCTGTGAACAGAGTGCCACTTCCAGCAGAGCCCAGAGATCATTTCATTTTTTGACTAAGCAGCAAATTCCTCTGAAAAAGTCTTCTGTCAGAATGTTTCTGATACTTTCAAAACCCGCACTTTAAGAGCAAAATGATGGGCACGTTTGTTTCCAGTTACTTCTACCTCAGGCTTGAATGGTTACCAAAGATCTATCTGGAGGCGGAAGTCTATTAACCAGAAAATATTACAAAAGCATTAGGGGCCCACAAGCAATTTCTTGGTGAAAAAGCTCAACCCGCAGCTCTAGAGGCTGGAAAGGCGCTGCGCTCCCCGTTCCGGTGTTGTGTAGGGAGGCCCGACAGTGTCTGTTTCGTTCCCAGGCTCCAGTGCACTTGGACCTGTCGTACCAATGAGACAAGCTCTGGTGTCTAGGGCAGCATCACTCGGCCGGCGGGAGACGGGGAACTCGGCCGCGCTCAGGGCGGAAACCGCCCGCCCCTTCCCTGGGGCCGCCGGGTCGCTGCGGGTCTGTCACCAGCGGGGGTCGCGCCGGGTTCAGACTGCTGCGTGCAGACCCGCAGGGCTGCCGTGACCACCCCTGCCCAGCCCCGGGCCACCCCCACAGACCTGGGCGGCGGCTGCGACGCCGCTACAGCTCACCTGCTATTCAACCACACGTCCTCTTCCGGGAGTTTGAATCCCGCGGCTCCGATGACGTCATTTCCGCTCGGGAGCCTCACTACCGGAAGCGAACTAGGGCGTCGGGCTGACAGGGCGGTGCTGAGAGGAGAGGGCGGGCGGCGGCACGCAGAGTGGGCGGGGCTGAGGAGCGGACAGGAGATGGGAGGGACGCAAGGGAATGAGGCGGAACGAGAACTGGGCGGGGCTGGAAGGAAGAGGGGTGGGAGGGACTAGGAGGAGGGAGGGGGTGAAGAGGGGCGGGAGCGAGCAGCGTGGGGAAAGGGGCTGGGACATGGAGGGCGAGGAGCGGGTAGGAAGGCGAACTGCTCTAGCTATTTACTTGATGATTGGGGTGATGAGCAGGGTTTCTAGAAATCCTCTCCAGTGAGACCATAGTTGTATCCTATCTCATCTTAGAAGCTCCAGGATATTCCGTGGGAATAATAAATCCATATTATCACATCTGCTGTCTGGAGATTTATTAAGTGCCCATCACCCTGGCATCTGGGTACTTTGAAAGCAAAGTGAGTGCCCCTGTTCTGGACCAGGTGCCTGTGTTTATACACCACCAAGCTGTGGGTAAACATTTCTGAATCACAACAATACCATACAAATAGCAGAAGTGGGGTGCCAAACTAGGTACCCAACATTATTTTATGTAAAGAGTTTTAATGTAATCTTAAGTATCTAAAATGGCCTTGGAGACTTTCTGACCCTTAAAACTAGTTTAAAAACTTCAAACAAGTGTTCCTTTGTGAACCAGGGTTTCAAATTAAATTTCACTCTAGAGTGAATTTCTGTTATGGAGTGAATTTTTAGTTTATAATATCAGAACAAAACTCATCTCATTTCAGTGTAAGTGAACATTCTTATACTGTAAAAGCATTTAATAAAATCCTTCCCTCCTATCAAAAAAATAAGTGTGTTTGGGTAGCTGCCAATATTGGTGGTGGTAAGCACAAATATTGTTTTGGGGGAGCTCAATCAAACCTTCACTGACTTCAGTGACTTCAATTCACTTCAATTGAATCAAACTTGTGATATAGACTGCAATTTGTAAGTGTAATGGGGTGAGTTATAACTCAGAGTATAATTTCTATTATAGTAAAATGTAACATTCAGAGTTATTTTATAATTCATGTTTTCTGTAACATCTTTACTGCTTGGGTTTGATACTCTCTCCACTCCTACTGCATGCTTTTAAAAAATGTTGCTATAGTTAGTACTATGATTTTTGTCAAGGGAAGTTTTAGTTTCAGTCTTCAGAAACTTTCATCTTTCATCCCATCAGAGATCTTCTGTCAGTCTTGTAAATTAAGCCAGGTTGGAAAAAGGGTCACTTTCATTGGTTCATGGAGGTCTATTACTGGTGTACTCTGGATTAGAATGCTCCATCTTAAATGCCTTTATCTTGCATTCCAGATAGTTACAGTAAAAAATCTGTAGTTGCCTCAATATGTTTTCACATGGATAATACTGTATTGAATTTGTCTGTGCTCTAGATTATTTTTCTTAATTTCCCACCGAGGGTAGCCGGGTAGGCCAACAGACTAAGGAAATGAATATTCACTCTCCATATTTGCCTGTCCCATAATTCAGTTACAAGGGACAAAGTGATAAAAGGAAAGTTCATGTAGACTCAATAAAATAAAACAATACTTCATACAACATATAGTTAGTACACAGAATGCACTACATCTGAAGGTCAGCAAGTACAATATGATGGCTTGAACAACTTTATGATAATATTTACATTTAATACAGACTACAAAAATAAGCTCTGAGGTTCCAGGGCATAATGTCACATTTACAGAGATCAGGATGAAATTTATCTCCATGTGTATTTATTGTATAGATAGATATATTGGGTAGTTCTGGTTTGGCTTTCTTTCCTTTGAAACATCAGACAGGAAACAGGACTAAACAGCCTAATGGTTTGAACTGGTATAGCCAATTTTTTGTTCTTATGATTCACCAGTCCTAATTGGTTTCATTTCAGGGGATTCCATTCCCTAGTTAAGAGCAATCATTTATAGGTCACTGCATAGTAGACAAGGTCTTTTCCCCTTTTGGGTTTCTGATTTTTCTTGACACTCCATGTTATTATATATTTATTTTTATTATTGCTCGCAGAGTGGCTAAATTAATGTTTATATATAACAGTGTAATGGTTAAATGCAGAATGTACAAAATATAGGCGAGGTTTATTAAAAATATTGTTTCTGAGCTCCTAGAAACTCATTGATATGGTATATTCAGATTTATTGTTAAAAAAGGAATCTGTAGTCTATCTAATATAACAGTTCTGTTTAATTTTTGCCAACTATATACTTCTCTTTCCTTGATCATTTACATGAGGTTCATATGTTCAAGCTTTTTAAAAAATTTATACTGATTACATTGTACATTTTTCATTTTCACCTTACCAGACTTCACAGGTTGGTGCTTGCTTTGCACAGGAATTATGGTGTCAGTTTACAGGTACTGTTTTTCTATAGCCTTTAGTAACTAGTTCGTCATAGACCCACCCATCAGGGTTTTTCACTGTAAGCAAACTGTTCCTTGCTGCCTCCTCCTCCTAGCTTTGCAATCTGGAGGAGGACACAGGGCGTCTGAAGCACAGACTTTCCTAATTTCCTTTTCTGACAGCCGTGGTTTAATACAGGTTTTGAAACAATGCTTCGAGTGATTGTGGAATCTGCTACCAATATCCCTAAAACTAAATTTGGAAAACCGGATCCTATTGTTTCTGTTATTTTTAAAGGTAAGGAAAACTAACAAATGTACTTAATCAGATTTCTGTTTGGATATTTTTGTAGCTACAAGAACAAAATATCCTATCTTGGTATTTTAAAATTATAAAATACTTAAGTTATATAAAATTGAATCTCATCATAATGTTAGCCAAGATGCTTTTTACTAGAAAGACTAGAGGTAACTACGCAGGGTATGATATGGGTGGAGTATGTTTGTGGGTGTGATTTTTTTTTTCCTTGGCCTTTGGGGTTGCTTTCCCAATACTCAGTTTCCAACATCCTGTAAGGGTTTATTATTCTACATTGTACTTATAAATCTGTTTTAGAGAGAGTATTAATTAAAGCCTAAATTGTGTGACTTAATTTTGAGTTGCAATTCAGCACCTTAAACTGTGATGTTCATGCTGAAAATCTTTCATCTTTAGTTTCTTTTTGATTTAGCACAGCATCTGTGCTCACTACCAATTTTGCTTCTGCAGCAGTTCCCTTTTATTACAATTATTTTACTAAAATATTTTAGCATTTATTTTAATACTATAACTGGTGTTTTCCCCCTTGTTAGCTTATAATTTTTTGTGGGGGGGGGAGGGCAGAGGGCTTTTTTTTCAGGGTTGCCTACTTGTTGCTTAAGGGAGAAAGAGAAAACACATTAATGTTCAATTTTACATATGTTAGTTAATTTAATATAAGCTTTGTAACTGCTTTAAGTTTCTATTGCTGCTTCTTCCTCTCGTACTAAAAGGGGCTCAGTTACAAGACTAATGTTTCCACTTTCAAGGTGTGGAGGATCCAGACAATCTTGTATCATGCCATCTGTCAAAAAAATTGTTGCAAACAGTTAAATATACTCATGAGACTGTTATTGCATCCATATGACATAAACTGGAAGCAAAATGTTCAAAAGATAAAAGGTTGCTGAGATCTGGTACCTCAGCAGGGTGAACCCCAAAAGGTGGCTACAGTGTGTTGGGGAAAGCTGGTCTATCCCCAATCTGGAAAAATTGTTGCAATCTGGAAGTAAGGCATTGTCAAAAAGATGTGCACCCATTCCTTCCCTCTTCCCTTTAGTCTGAGCTTTTCAGGATTGTTAAAGTGAATAAGCCCTTCCCCGAAGACTCCTTACTTCCTAACAGCTGAATCAAATCTTTTGGTTTGGAACTCACAAGAAGTTCCTAACATTCTTTTATGTACTTTTATTCCTTTTTCCTCTCATTTTCTTTCTCTCCCCTCTCTTTTCTTTACTCCCTATTTGTTTCGTCTTCCTACATTGTATCTATTCCCTCAGTCCCCATTTTTCATCTCTTTTTCTTGTGTCCCCCTTCCCAGTTGGTTCTGCTATCTTTTGATCTCTGTGTTTCCCTGATTTGGTGCTACTTTTCATGACACAGCCCATTCCTCCTCCACACACTTTTACCAATGCAAGTAATCTTACTACAGTGAATAAGAGCATTTACTTATGCTGCTTCTACACTGCTGTATTTGATTCTCAGTCCTGCAGTTTTTCTGACCACTGTCTGGGCAACGTGGGAAATGGAACACAGTTTATATGTTCAGTTGCACGTACAGGTTGGACCTTCAGGACGTGACTGATCCTGGACAAAGGAGTTTGCCACGCCAGGGAATGTTGGGGAAGAGGGCACATGCCTCTCGACTAGGTTCCTCTTCCCAGCCATCTGGCAGCACTGCCTGCAGGTTCTTCAGCCCCATGATCTCCAGCGGCCCCAGCAGCCCTGCTGACTCTTACAGCCTTGTGAGCTCTAGCAGCCCAGCCAGTTGCAGGCTCTGCACCTCCTTCCCCCAGCCCAGCGGACTCTAGCTTTCCGGCCCCACCAGCTGTGGCTCTACATTCCCCTCCCCCCACTATCTGCATGCTCTGCAGTCTCCCTGTCAGCTTCCCTGCTGGACCATGGATGTTGCCAGACCAGAGAGTCCTGGACCACAGAGGTTCAATCTGTAAATACTACGTACACTGAAGCTCAAAAGCATCTTTAGTACAAGTTCACCTTGATGATTTTAATAAACTATATAATTTCTTATTTTATACTCCATTTATTTTTATATATTTGCATTACACATTATAGACCAGATTCTCTTTTGCATTCTGGCCAGAGTTGTACAAAGGCCAGAAAATAGCAGGTTCTTGTGGGTTGTGGAGTAGGACCAGGTGGTAAGGCGTTCTCAGGTCACAGTTTGACTATCCAGTGCCAAGGATGCATTGGGATAGGTCTGGAGTGTGTTGACTCTGGTTGCTTGTATTTGTGGGGTGTTTTGTATAGAACCCATTTTCCCCCAGTATGTTCCATAATCTAAATCAATGTTATTGTAAGCAAGATATATGCCGAAAGAGTGGCTATACCTTTATTCCACTAAATTTGTTCCAGTCCCCCTTTCTGCCAATAAAATATAACTTGGAGATTATATACCAAAATAAAACAAACCTAAAAAACCCAGCAAAATAAACTATGTTAGCAACATTTAGGCCCATCTCGTAGGATTTTGTTTCATGTGGATTGGAGCTCAAGTGTACTGATGCTCATTCTTAACTCAGTGCAGCTCAGTATTCCTATTGAGGTCAACATTGTATTATAAGAATGTAATGTTATGGTAGACTAACTATGGTATTTCACATTCACCCAATATTGTCTAAATTAAATGAGTCATTAATCATTTAAAACTGATGGACTGGTCCTAATAAGCATCAAGCGCAGATCACTTCTATTGATTTTGGTATATGGTTGAGTACAGTATATACTAAAACTTGTATTAGAAATGTGTGTATTCAGTACCTCTCAGGATTAGGTTCTTAGACATGCCAGTTATGAGAGAGATTATGTATAGATGTTTAAAAGTACATATTAAAGTTATGTTTAAATGATTGCAGGACTAGTGTTTAAATTGATAAATCTTTTATCAATTTAAAAACTGACCCTGCAAATATTTACACACATCAATATCTTTACAGATAAACAAATTCAGTGTGACTATGAACATGTGAAAATTTCTCACATTCATAAGTATTTGCAGGATCAGGATCTTAGGGGGTTTTTTTCTACTAGTTTCTGATGTGTGTATTGAGTATAAAAATACAATTTTATCTGAACCTTGAATAGAGCTCATTAGTATTTATGTAAGTAACATACACCATATCAGGAGATATGCACAAAACCCATATAAAGTCATAGAATTTATCAGCGCTAGCTTTTCTTTTCTTCTCAATAATTTATATTCTTAATCCGATGAGCTTGATCTCTGTTTTTATTTACATAAGGAACAGCTCACCGTTTAAAGAGAACTACACACCCAAATGTAAACTAATGCTGCAAACACAGAGACTAAAATAGCAAAATTCTGAGTGTGTTGTCATTTTGTATAAAATGAAAGCATTATTGAAATGGATAAGGAAAAAGTGTGAAAACATGCCTAAATGGCAGTAAACACTAAAAATTAAGGTAATAAAACATTTCTACATGAGAGATAGTAAACTAGAAAAAAGCCTGAAACTTCTTTCCTTTATATGTTAACAGAAGACATGTTTGCTTATGTGAGTAGTCAATAGAATGACATTTATTGACTTGCTGCTTCCTTCTAACATATTTCTGTAGCATTCAGTTCTGACAAAATTATTTAAAGCTATGACTTGTTTTATTGGGCCAGCTGTGCTAATAGTGTGCTGATGCTCTGTTTTTTTAATCTCCCTTGCTGTGTCAAAGGGCTTGTCCACTTGAGCAGACCTGTCGATTGGGGGGGAGGGACAAAGAGGCTACTGCCTCAGCGCCCGGTGATTCAAATGGGCCCAGGGCTCCCAACAGCTGTTACTATAGCAGTGGCCTGGGCCCTTTGAATTGCCAGTGGATCACCTCGTGGCACACTCCAGGTGACACCGTGGCACACTCCAGGTGACTCCATCCTGAGCAGCACTGAGGGCTGATTGCCCTCCTGGCCCCATCCCTTTCGGGATTACACACACAAGGGATGTAATAGTGTAGTTGATTAACTGATAAGCCAGAGCTTATCAGTTAATGCTATAAACTACATGCATTTCCCTCCTTGCCCCCCTGCCAGTAAATTTTTTAGCAGGCTAGCCAGCAGGACCTATCCTTGCTGTAGCTCTGCATTTAAAGCATATTAGGAGCCAAGCGGGCAGCAGCCTGGCTCACGCCAGGTCCGGGACCTACTCCTGCTGCAGCTCTGCATTTACAGTGTATTAGGAGCCAGGTGGGCAGGCAGTCTGGCTCAGTTCTGGCTTGCGCTGAGTCCAGAATCTCAGACCCCCCTAGACAGGGGCTGCTGTCACTCTGCACTGTTGCCCCTTTATCAGAGGCAGCAGCACAGGGCAACAGGCAGCTGGTCTTCAAGGGGAACTGGTTTTTAAAAGCAAGTAGTTTAGATGCTCAATTTTTTAGGAAGAAGGTTCTTTCAAAAAAGGGTTTTGTTTTGTTTTTTTTCGAAAGAACCGCATCTAAACTGCTTGCTTTTTCGGGAAAAAAACAAACAAAAAAACCCCTCTTTTGAAAAAGTGATCAGAAGATATGCAAATTACTGCCAAATTTGCATGTCGTCTTTTGAAAGTGAACATAAGTTTAGACGTTCCCTAAGAGTGACAGAGTTATAGCTGATCTGTCAATTCAAAGTGTCTTTCATGGCAGACCTAGGCCATGTCTACGCTACAAGATAATGTCGAATTTATTAAGGTTGATTTCTTACCACCCGATTTTGTAAAATTTGAAGGTCCACGTCCCCACTGTGCAATTCAATGTAGTTCGAAATAGCGTGTCCCCAGTAGAGAGGCTGCCATCAACTTTGAGAGCGATGCATAAGCACAAGTAGCTATCCCACAGTGCCTGTGCCGCTTTGCAATCTGGGTTATGTTCCCAGTGCATGCTGGGAGCAAAACTGTGCAGGAGGTGGTTCTGGATTCATGTCATCAACATCCCATAATGTGCTTGTCTGCTCCCTTACTCCTTGCTTGAGATCAATGGGAAACAGTCTTTCTGAGCCCTTTTTGACCTTGGTTACCCGTGTAGATGGCATTGCGGGGGAGTATGCAACAAGCTCCCAGCTGTTCCCACTGTAATTAAAAGTTACAAGGGCATACATTACAGGAGATACATTCTGGAGCCTAAAACCTCATCTGTTAACATACAGCAAAGGTCTCTATAAAGACAATGGAGATGTGTTCTGTGCAAGGCCAAAGTTATGCTTTAAAGTGGCTACTGTACAACATGTACACAGCAGAGTTATCAAGGGAACATCTAAGTCACGTGGTTTGGTGGCAGGCATGTTCAGGGGTCTGCCAGGGCATGATCATGTGGGTGAGAGGGGGGATAGGGTCTGGTCATGCCAGTGGGGCAAGATGGTGGCTTACATAGTGCCCCTCTGTGTCTGGCACACTCTGCTGGCAGAGTACTACTTTCCCTGTTCCCACAGGAGCCTGCAGGCGGGAGAACAGGAGGAAGGAAGGGAGGGAGGGAGGGAAGAAATGGGGTGTCAGATGTGGAAGCCATGCTTCACTGGGGATGGGCAAATGGAAGTTAGCAGCATAGGCAGCAGCTAATTGCTTCCCCTCTATCCAGGTTTCCACGCAAGATAGTCTTCTCAAAATCACACACAGAATGATAGGGAGCTGATGCTGTTTGAATATGGCCAGAAACCTGGGTCTTATGATGTCAGTCTTTGTGCAGCAATGATGCCAGACTACTTTCTGGCGGCTTGATGTGGAAGGTGTCCTACTATGGAGGATGGAATAAGGCAGGTCTCCCCAGCAACCTTGTGAGGAGGATCAAAGAGTTCCTACATGAGAGCTTGATGGAGAAGTGCAGGGAGGATTCTTGCTCCATCTCCAGACATGTTATTCTATTCTGGGCCCCCTGCGCTGTGTAGGCACTGAGTACACCACACATCACACCCAATTGTCTTAACCTACTTTTAGAAAGAAAAAAAATTTGAACCCACCAAAAATTCCCTCCCCGAGATCAGTGCCCAATTTTAAAACATTCTGGAGGAGGATATTGTCTCTAAGGTTATAAAAACTTATCACTTGCCTGCTGACCATTCTCCTCCTCCTCTTCCATCACACTGTCCTTCATGCTGCTGCCCCAATGGATGTCTTGTGAGGATTCCACAATCTGACTTGGAAAGCTGGTCAGGTCAACCCCGCCTTCCTCCCAGATTGACTATATCCAGTCATGGAAGCAGCATGTTTGTGGCAATGCTCCAGACAGTCTGTTTGCCTCCTTTGCCTTTTGTAGGACTGCCTCCGCTTCTTTATTTTCACATGTCACTGCTGGGTGTCCCTGGCATATTCTTTCTCCATCACAGACTTTGTGAAAATACTTTAGTAGCCCTTATAGTCAATGGAATGAGCTTGGTAGTGTGGACTCATTGTTTAGAAAATCAACCTTACATGGCTAAATTCAACCTAAACTCCTAGGCTATGTCTACATTGGTGGCTTCTTGCGCAAGAACATCTTGTGCAAGGGTTCTTGTGCAAGAAGTCTTGCGTAAGAAAACGTCCACACTGCCATGTGCGCTATGCTTTTGCGCAAGAGCTCCCATGGCAGTGTGGACACTCTCTTGCGCAAGAAAGCTCCAATGGCCATTTTAGCCATAGGGCTTTCTTGCGCAAGAAATCCCTGCCGAGCGTCCACACTGCCTGCTTGCGCAAGAGCTCCTGCTCAAAAGGGCTTACACCTGTTAAAAAAGAGTGTAGCTCTTGCGCAAGAAGCCCTCTCTTACTACGCCATATTATAAATTTCCTTGCTCAAGAGCGGGCGGGCAGTGTAGACGCTCTGTGGATTCTTGCGCAAGAATGGTCATACTTGCACAAGAAGCCATGAGTGTAGACAAAGCCCTAGTGTAGATTAGGCCTTGGGGTGATCTCTGGCTTCAGTTGGGCATCTCTGGCCCTGTGAGAGTTCAAACAGCAAAAACAGTTTTCCTGTGTCTTTCTTTTATTGCCTTCATTCATCCTCCAAGTCCATAGGAAAAGCTTCCTTGGCACATAGCATTTCCAAGGTACGATAGGGGTATTTACCAATCCTTTGTGTTTCTGTGTTCTTTGATGGCTCATATGGGGGGGAGAGGGAGGTAACACTCTTCCCTTCCAAGTTCACAAGTGTAGAGCAAACATTTTCAAAGTTATGAGGCAAAACTTGCATATTCCTTATAGCATGGAGATCAGATATTACAAATAAAACTAATGCATTCAGCAATATGTAGACATTCTATCATGACTAAACACATTATTGTAAGACTCATATTTATTCTGAGTGACATTAACACATACGTGAACTAATCTGGTCTCCAGCTATGAGTTTGTCTGTTGTCAGTTAATACCAGTAGCCTTGGCACAAGCTGGCAACTGGCTGACAGCATCACCCCCCCATGCAAAGCTGGTGTATGAAGGGATGTCACGGGTGCTCCTGAATATACATCAGACTAAACCCATTCTTGATAAAGCATCAGCCACTACATTTTGCTTTCCCTTAAAACCAATTATTTCTTTATCAAATTCATGTATGGCTAGACTCCAACAAAGTAATTAGAATTGGTTCCTTTAGCTCAGTGCAACCATGTCAAAGTGGTGTGATCTGTGAACAGATGACATTTTTTATTACACAAATAAGAAGTAGGTTGCTCACCAGCCCAAATGATGGCAAAGTATTCCTGCTCTCGGACTGCATAGTTCTGTTCAGTATGGTTAGGCTTTTTTTACTCAAGATGGCAATGGGATGGGTCTTGTTCCCCACTTCATTCTGCATTAGGAATGTGCTTAACCCAATGTTAGAAGCATCAGTGCATGGTATACATTTTTTGCTGACATCAACACTGGCCAACACAGGCTCTTTGAACAAAGCCTCTTTTACGTTCTGAAAGCCTTTTTTCACTGGCCTCTGTCCATACCATCCAATCTTGTTTCCCCTTTTTTGTAAGGTCTGATATGCGGGGCAACAACATCACTAAACTTCTTTACAAATCTCTGGTAATAACTGGCCAGACCCATACAGGATTGGACCTGCTTTTGGATTTGTGGGGCAGGCAAGTTCTTAATAGCTTCCTACTTTGGGCAAACAAAATCACTGCCCACCCTATGTTCTAGATGGACCTTTGCTGTTCACATTTTGCATTTGGAGATCTTGACATTGAAGATGATTTCTTTAAACCTTTGTAACACGATTTCCATAAGATTCAAGAGATTACGGAAAATAGCCACGTCATCTTTATAGCTACGTCTACATTGTGTGAAAATAAGCAGCAGAATGGCTCTTGCGCAAGAGGGGGGTTTTGCGCAAGAAAGAGCAGTGTAGACTGCTCCCTCTTACACAAAAGCCCCCTGTGCAAAATGGCAGCTCATTAGGTATGCAAATGAGGTGTGGCAATATTCATCGCCACACTTCATTTGCATATCTTCTTGTGCAAAAATGCTCAATGTAGACGTAGCCTATAGGTTTTGGCGAATGTATGTTACCCCTGCAACACCTCATTGATAAGCCTCTGAAAGGTTGCTCTGCACTGCTTAATTCAGAAGGCATACCCTTAAACTTATATAAGTCCCATTCTACTACAAAAGCTGATTTTTCTTGAGCATGAGCATCTAAGGGGATTTGCCAGTACTCCTGAGTCAAATCCAGAGTGCTTAAGAATTTTGCACTCCCCAGCAGAGACAATATGTTCTCTAATTGAGGTGTGGGGTCTGGGTAAAGTTAGGTGATAGTGTTTAGCTTTCTAAAGTCCATACAAAACATCCTTTTTCAGTATCACAATAGGAAACACCAAGGGGCTTTTTGACTTACTAATTACTCCCATCTCCAGAATGCTATCTACCTCTTCCTGGATCTGTTTCTGCATTTCTCCTTTAACAGGATATGCCTTGCTAGGAGCAGGGTGGGGCCCTGCAATTTCAATGGAATGTAAAATCCTGTCAGTTAAACCTGGCCAGTTAGAAAATACCTGTTTCTGGTACTTCAAAAGGGCCAGCATTACCTGTATTTGGGTTGGAGCCAAACCCTCCCTGAACTAAATGTTCTTCAGGGGAGTTTCTTCTTTGCTCTGCCTGACCAAATCAATCAAAGGAGCATTAAACATTCCTTCATCAGCAATTATATTCATTGCCACCTTCTTTTCATGGTAAACTTTTCATCCCTTGGTGTGTACTGTTTGTCCAGTTCCCTTACCATAGTGTTTCCTTACAGCATAAATGACCTCATTTACTCTTTTTATCACCTCATAAGGCCCTTTCCAACAATCTTTCATATTGTTCTCATTGAAATGAACATTAATAATAAATAACGGCAGCAAATAATTTTTTTTCAGTATTCCGGTTACACCAAACTTTTGTGATTCCTGACTTACATCAAGGTCCTGCTGTATTAATTTCATCATAGCCTATAAATTCTCCTTGAAATGAGTAACTGTCTCCTCTACAGGTTTTCCTGTCCCCTCAGTACTGTTCTCCTAAGAGCCACAAATCAAATCTGGGAGTCTTTTCAATCTGCCTCCCATACAAGAGATCAAAAGGGAGCAAAGCCAGTAGATTATTGGGGGAAACTTCTGTACACATGATATAACAAATAAAGAAGCAAAATGGACCAGTCATTCTCACACTTGGTGGCATACATTTTCAGTATAGCTTTCAAAGTCCTATTAGATCCTAGAAACCATTCATTTCTGGGTGGTAGAGGGTACTTATTATATGCTTCACTCCACATAATTCTCATAATTTTTCAAAGACTAAAGACATCAAGTTTGCCCCACTATCTGTCAAGATTTTTCTGGGCAAATCTCTGTACAAAATGATGAATAAACTGTAACCACAGACTGAGATTTGATGTTGGATAATACTGTGGCTTCAAGGTACATAGTGACAGAATGCAGCACACTTATCTCTCTTTCTATTTCTGGAAGGTTAAGTGAGGGAGCCCACAATATGTACAGACACTCTGGCAAACTCCTTTTTAATAATTGGCAAAAGTTGCAATGGTGCTTTGTCAGACCTGTACGCAGGAATTTCTGTGTGGGGTGCTTTTTTTGTAAATGTGGACCACAGTTTTTTTAAATATAAAGGTGTTCAAAATAGTCGTGCAAAAATGAGTGTGCATAAGAGAGGTTAATGAAAATTTTTAGTGGAAACAGTGATAGGTAAAATGATTTTGTTATAACATAGTAAAAAATGATACAGTTTTTAAAGAAATTACCTTCTGGAATCATGGAGGGCAGTGCAGCTGCCATGGCCCTATGCTCCCTCAGCCTCCTCTGCCTGCTGCTGTTCTACTTGCTCAGCAAGGCCAGCATGAGGTGAGTGTGGGTGGGGCTTCTGGTCAGTGGGGCTTAGGCTGCTTCTTGCAGGTGGGGGAAGCCTCATTGCCCCGGTGCTGCTACGCTGCCACCAGCTCCACTCCCCATCTTCCCGCTACATAGTGCTCTCCCATCCCCCTAACACAGTGGTTCTCAAACTTTTTGGCCCATGGTCCACCTGGCTCAATGCAAACCTTTCCGTAGACCACCAGATGCTAATGGAAATTCACTATTAATTATATAATTATGCCCATGTCATTTTGCTAGCGCTACAGCTAGGGAGAACAGTTTAATTTAACCAGTAAAAAAGGAAATATTAATTTAAATTATTAAACAAACTAAGCACTTTAACCTTCTCATGTTAGTTTATCAAACTTCATTTTAAATAAAGTAAAGTATTAATTTGTGTCCAACACACAAAGTTCCCATGTTTTCTTTATTTATGGAAGGGGTGGGGAATCTTTTTGGGAGGCCACTGATCCACAGAAAAATCAGTTGGGGACCACACATATGAGAAGCAAAAAAAAACCCAACAACAACAAAAAGAAGCGGGCTGGAGGTGTGAATGGGATGAAAGTGCAGGGTTTGGGCATGAGGGGGCATTTACTTGTCTTTGGGCCCTGAGCTGGTCCCAGGCAGCACTTCCTGTTGCTCCCATTGGCCAGATTCTGGGGAAAGTCACCAGGCAGCATGTCTGTGCACTGCTGTTCCCCCAGCCTGAGGAGAGGGAGTGCTTCTTCCCCACAAGCTGGATCGTGCAGTAAGGCTCAGGGCTTTCTCTCTTCCTCTACCCCCCCCCCCAGTGGGAAGCCGGTGCTGGTGCTCCAGCCTCGCGGGGGGGAAGAGAAGGGAGAGTGAGGCTGCAGTGCCAGTGTAGGCTCCCTGCTGTGCGGAGAAGAGGGGGAGCTGAGCTTGAACCGCAGACCACCAGAAAGGTAGTCGCAGAGCCCCCTCTCACTCACTTGGGGGATTGTAGTGGGGTGTGTTCAAACACTTCGCACTCCTCCTGCATACAGGCCTGTTATGGGTTTCCTTCAGTCTCTTACAGTTTTGACACAAGTCACAACTCTTCTTGTAATTGTTTACCATCTTGAACATGTGAGAGCAATAGAAATTGTATTTAATCCTCTGCTCCTAAATGTCCTGTGAATGGACAACCATAAGATAATTGGAGCAATTCTCTCCTTTATTTTTGAGGCACAGCTCTGCTTTCACACATCACTAGGTCATCACTTTTTTCCAGAGGGAGCCCCCCATCCAACAAGTCTCCTTTCACAAAATATTGACTATTTCCTTCCCCAGCGGGGATATTATTCTAAGCTGTAACCCTCTCTCCTTGTCCAGAGAAGGGCCATCCTGCTATGCTTTCACAGAATCCCTCTGAGTCTCACTTAAGTTTAGAGCAGATTCCGGGACAGCAAAAGAATCCTCAAATTCCTGCTCAGAAGCTACTACTCCGGATAGACAAATGTCTGAGGGCATTTTTCCCCGCCCCCACAGCAGCCTGTGCTCCATAAACAGAACAGGTGAATCAGAGCCATATTCTCTGGCTACATGTTATAACACGAACCTCTTAGGTGTGGCTAAAATGTCAGAGGGAAACAAATTTCACTCTTAAAATCCTCCCATTTAAGATAGACACTAGTCAGGGGCATAGTCACAGAAAACTAAAATATCCAAAGCTAAAATATTTCAGTATGTGGGATAGTGTCTTTTTCCTTTATCAAATTTTCCATACCCACAGTGACCTGGGATGCCTGTACATTCAGTGCCATTCACTCCAGCAGTCTTAATACATTCTTCACTACCTTACCAAGAATCAGTCCTAATACACTTTACAAAGTCATCTGCTCCTGTGTTGTTTCCTCTGGGATCATAGTATTAGCATTAGCACACATGGTGGCAGGCCTGGCACTCACTGTGTGGGGTTTAGGGAGCAAATCGTGGGGAGACCTTTAGTTTGAGGCAATTTGGTGTTATATGGCCAACAGTCCCCCAGTTGTGGCAGACTATCTGCCTTTCCCTTAGCGTAAGATGGTTGAAAACCTTGGCTCCTTTGATGTTTTTAACAAAGTTGGGGTTAGGTTATTCCTAGACCCCATCACCTTCTTAACCTGTGGGAACAGAAAGATTTCCTTTCCTCTGTTTGTGCCTCCCTTGAGCCCTTGACTTAATATATTTATCAGCAATTTCTGCTGCCTCCAAAACTGTCGAAGGATTTTTAACCACAGATGGCAGCTTTTGTCTCATTAGTACCTTGCACAGTTGTTCTAGAACCAGTTCTGCTGCAGCAGTTGCTATGGCATCTGGAGCAGTGGGGTGCTCAGACCCTGCTCCTTGCTCATAAACTGTGAGTAAAACTCTGTTTCTGATCAGAGGCTCTCTCATTATGGGATAATCACCTATTCTTACATAATTGAACCAGGTTCTTTGTATCAAGAACTTCATATGGCTGCAATTCACTCATTGTGACTAATCTTTAATGCTTAAAAACCTGAAATATCAAATGTAAACTTTTAATAGCACTGGGTTTATGATCTATAAACCCAATTGATCTGTGGCATGTGGATCCTGTCAAGACTACCACAATTGTTACACTACCTGGACTGGTTCATGACTGTGAGTGCCTATCTCAGGGCAGACTGCCAAAAACAGAGCAGATACCCCAAGCTGCTGGGCTACGTCTACACTGGCCCCTTTTCCGAAAGGGGCATGCTAATTTTCAACTTCAGAATAGGGAAATCCGCGGGGGATTTAAATATCCGCTGCTTTTTTCTGGCTTGGGGAAAAGCCAGAAAAAAGCGTCTAGACTGGCCCGATCCTCCGGAATAAAGCCCTATTCCTTCGAAGTAGGAATAAGAGATCTTCCGGAATAGGGCTTTATTCCGGAGGATCGGGCCAGTCTAGACGCTTTTTTCCAGCTTTTCCCCAAGCCGGAAAAAAGCGGCGGACATCTTTATTTAAATCCCGCGGAGGATATTTAAATCCCCCGCGGAGTTCCCTATTCTGAAGTTGAAAATTAGCATGCCCCTTTCGGAAAAGGGGCCAGTGTAGACGTAGCCCTGGTGTGTTCTATAATCCGATTTCATCAAGCCAGTAACAAATGTGAACTCCTGGATCATTATAACAGTCTCATGATGGAGTCATACACATTCCACTTAAGCTCTGCAGTCTATCTGGCCACACAGAGGAGCTTCTCTTAGTGATAAATAATCACAAAATATTAATGTTACTTCCAGTCCTCAAAGACCACTTACTCCAGATCAGTTTGTATTTTAGATCTCATACCAAAGACAATGTCTGTAGCCAATCCTGTAATAAATTAAATGAAAAGTTTTTTAACTAGGAAAAATAAATGGCAGAGTTTTTTATGAATTAAAGCAAAGAAAAATACACAGAGGAGTTGCAATCTAAATCCTAAAAGTGACAGAGTTATAGTGATCTGTCAATTCAAAGTATATTTCAGGGCAGACTCTGGGGTTCTCTGGCTTCAGTATGGTGTCTTTGGCCCTGTGAGGGTTCAAACAGCAAAAACATAATTTTCCTATGTCTTTGTTGTATTGCCTTCATTCGTCCTATGAATCCATAGAACAAGTTTCCTTGGCATGTAGCATTTCCATGGTACAATAGTGGCATTCACTAATCCTTTGTGTTGCCATGTTCCTTGATGGCTTATCTAATTTTGATAGTTAATCTGGGTGAGTAGGGGAGGGGAAGAAGGACAAACACTCTGCCCTTCCAAGTTCAAAAGTTTAAAGCAGCAGTTCTCAAACTTTTTGGCCCATGGTCAACTTGGCTCAATGCAAACCTTTCTCTGGACCACCAGTTGCTAATGGAAATTCGCCATTAATTACATAATTACATGCGAGCGATTTTGCTAGTGCTGCAGCTAGGGAGAATGGTTTAATTTAACCAGTAAGAAAAGAAATATTAATTTTAAATAATTAACCAGATTAAGTACTTTAACTTTGTCGTGTTAGTTTATCAAATTTCATTTTAAATAAAATAACATTAATTTATGCCCAGCACAAAAAGGTCTCATGTTTTCTTCACTTATGGCAGAGGTAGGGAACCTTTTTTGGGTCAGGGGCCACTGACCCACAAAAATCAGTTACAGACTTTTCAAGTGAGAAGCCAAAAACAAAAACTTTCTCCAAAAATCCCCAGCTCTCATTGATGTGGCCCCCAACTGAGATACTTCAATCCTCTGGTGCTCCAGCCCCACCGGGACAGGGGGAGGGACAGGGAGGACTGAGGTTCAGGGCTTCAGATTAACTCTTCTGGGATTCCAGGGTTAGTGGATTTTATGGACCCTCCCTCGGCTCTGGGGTTGGGACAAAAATGCGGAGTTCAGTGTATGGGACAGAGCTGCCACTGAGAGATATGGGAGTGCAGGATCTCGGCAGAGGTGGGGTACAGGAGGGGGTGAACGTGCAAGGTCTGGATCATGAGTGGGGTGCATGAGCAGGCTGGGAGTAGGATGTTCGTCCAGGGGGGAGGGTGCAGGAGCAAGGGAGGATGAAGGAGCAAACTGGTGATAGGGTGTCTGGCCAGGAAGGAGGGGGCAGGTGTGGGCTGGAGGTAGGTGCCTGGCCAGGAGGGAGGGTGCAAAGCAGGATGAGGGTGGATAGAGTGTCTGGCCATGGGGAGGGTGCAGTAACATGCTGGGGGTGGATAGGGTGTCTGGCCATGGAGAGGGTGCAAGAGCAGGCTGGGGGTAGGTTGTCTGGTAGTTGGGAGGGTGCAGTAACAGGCTGGAGGTGCGAGTCCTTAGCAGGGTTTGGTGCATGAGGGATCTGGGAATGCAAGGATCTGGGCATGAGGAGGTTAGGAGTGCAGGGATATGGGCATGAGGGGGGCCCATACTTGCCTTTATGCCCCGCACTGGTCCCAGGCACTGCCTCCCACTGCTCCCATTGGCCAGATTCTGGCCAATGGGAGCAGTGGGGAAAGCCTCCAAGCAGTGCGCCCAAGCACTGCTGCTGCACCAGCCAGGAGAGGGGGAACACTCTTTTTCTATGAACTGGCTCATGCAGCGAGGTTTGAGCGGGAAGCCAATGTGCCACCCATGCGGGGGAAGGAGGGTGAGCCTACAGCATCAGCGTGGGTTCCTGCTGCAGGGCCAAGGGGGAGGGCTGAGCTCAAGCCACAGACCACCTGGGAGATGGCTACAGACACTAGTGGTCCATGGACTGCAGTTTGAGAACCACTGATTTAAATCAAACATTTTCTAAGTTATAAAGCAAAACATACATATTTCCTTATAACATAAAGTTCAGACATTACACATAAGACTAATGAATGCAGCAACTTACTGACATTCTATCGCATCTAAACACTAAACACATTCTCATGAGACATACCTATTTTGATCAACACTAACATTTAGGCTAGGTCTACACTGCAAAGATAAATTGAAAAAAGAAACGCAATTTGAAGTACGCTTTACTGTTGAAAGAGGCGTTTCCAAAATGTGGCACGTCTACATGGCGCCAAATTTCAGAAAAAAGTGTTTTTCGACGCATCCCTTCTTCCTCGCAAAATGAGGTTTACAGGTATGGCGAAAGAGTGTGTCCGCTTTTTCGAAAATTTTTCTGAGAAAACAGATGTGTTCGTTCCTTAGATGCGGCATTGCTTTCCCGGGATACCTCTGGTATCCCGGAAAAGCACCGCAGTCTAGATGAAGCCATATATAACAGGTCTGGTCTTCAGCTATGCCTTTGTCAGTTTTTAGCTTATGCGTACAGTCTTGGCAAGAGTTGGCTGCTGACGTGCCAGTATCACAGTAGTACAATAACTCTATTTGTAAACTGAAAGTAACAAAGATAAAGCAGGGGAGATATAAGCTGACTTTATTTCTGGTGCCTGTATATTAAGTGTCTTTGCCATCAAAGAAAATAATATAACTAATATCCTATATATTGATTTGCCATTCCTTACCTAAAGGTAAAGCGAAAACAAAAACTGTGGATGGCCCGCTGGCCCTACTGTGTAATTTATCCAGATTTGATTCTCATCAAATTATATGATTTTGAGTTTTGGTTTTCATGGCTGGGTTCACAGTCAGTGGGGAAGTGACTACCTGACATCAAACCAATCCCAATGGCTGAAGAGTGATTGATGCTATATATTGACCAAGAGTGACTGACCAATAAATGTTGCTATAGTGGATGGCATCTTAGGTGGAAAGGGGAAGTCCTTTGCTACAGGTATAAAACAAAACACATTAGTGCCATTAAAACTCTGGTAAAATAGATTAATACAAAAGGAAACATGAAATGACAGGAATAAACACTAAAAATCAACTTCAAATGGGTTAACTCTTCACATGGACTGATTCAAATTCTATATTTTTAACCAAATCCTGTTCATTTAACCCATACACCCCCAAATCCTTCTCATTACTCTCAGATATGTGAGAGAAAATATTTTTGTCAGCAAGTAATATAGAATGTCCATTATAAAAAACTCATGGACTTTATTTTACCACTTTTTTTTTAGTAATTAGTACTGTGAAGTCAAGAATGAGGTATCCCCCCTTGTCATGAATGATCTTGGCTAGTGTTTACAATACATCATCTCCCACAATCCTGTGATGTTAGTTGGCTTGAGTGGGATTGTAGTGCTTTTATCCGTCAGTTCAAACAGAGTTGTAAAATACAATTTTCCCATTAGAAGAAACTGCCTAGTAGAAGTGAGAAACTTCTTCCCTTACCAACCTCAAAAGACTGAATCTCAAGATCTATCCTGCACTACAGATTTTCTAGGTAGCCATTCTCAACCATGCAACATTTTTATGAGATGACCTCAGTATGTAGGATTGTGAGAATAACTGATTTTTCAGTTTGCTGACATTTCTGAAAAATTTTTTTAAAACAACAATACATTTGTGTTGAAATGAAACACATTTAAAAAAAATTGGTGCATTAAAAATGAAAAAAATACTGAAAACTTGATTTTGAGCTTTTTAATATTTAAAATAAAATCAAAATAAATTAGTAAGCAAAAATCATGGAAAAATTAAAACTGAGATTTAGTTTCAGAAATCTCAAACAAAACATTTACATTATTTGCAGAATGTTTGTCTTTGGTTTTCTTTTTTTGACTGATTCTCACTGTGAAGTGGAATTCAGGCTGATTCTGAGAGAGCTAGCTCTTTGTTCTACAAGATGTGAGTTTACAGCACTATGGATTATGAATGCTGTTTCCTTTGTGGTATGTTGTGAGTCAGTATCCTGCAAAATTTGTAGCAATTCCTGTTACAGAAATGTGAGTCAGTTCCTTGCAATGTATAGTATGGGCTAATTGTTCAGTGCCTTCCTCTTTCATCCAATAGAAAGAGCCAACAAAGCCCACCATCTGAGTAATGTGCAAACTGACTTAATATTGCCTCACAGACCTTCACAAAATTTGACTGACAATGTATAGTTGTAACTTGCAAATGACAATGAGTTTGTAATCTTGCTCCACTAAAGGAGTGAAGTAAAGGTAAGAACAAGGTCAAGGAGGAACTCTGTCAAACTTTCTAGTGCTATTTCTGTATTCAGTAACCTTTTCACTTAGAATGGATGTGATAATGAGTAAAGCTAATATATTTTAGATGTGGTTATTCTTGTGTGGCATACACTTCCCCTTATAAATTTTCATGTATTCAGTGACTGTACTGCATTTTATGCTGCCAAGTGTCAAGCAACAAACGTTTTCCTTCCTCCATACTCATTTCCTCATATATATCTATATCTATATCTTAACATTAAACATAACAGTAAAGAAAAAAGTTAAGACACCTAAATGTTAACTGATATACTGATATAGAATTGTTATAACAGAGAACTCATCCTCTTGGATTCTCCTCTGTATGGGTGAAATTCACATAAATCTTGAAAGGTTTTATAGGATCTTTTGCACACTTAAACCCAATTGTGCCTCTGAAGCAGAAGAGATTGGGTAGAATGGCCACTCCAGATATAATCTACCTTTCTTATGAACCATAGGTTTATCCCATGTGAAACAGGCTGATTTACATTGATGTAGACCCAGTGGCTGGGAACCTCTACTTAGGAAATGCAACTACTGCAATTTATGTACTGAAATGGCAGTCAGTGTGGTGATATATTGCAGCATTGCAAGTTGGAGGTACAAACTGCATCCACCTAATTTCCTACGGTGCATCTACATAGCACCCAAAACTTGAAATAAGATATGCAATTTGTGCTATGCAAATTATGTATCTTATTTCAAAACTATTTCAAAATAGCTTATTCTGAAACTTAGCGCATCTACACAGTGCCAAATTTTGAAATAACATGCTATTTCGAACCATCCCTTATTCCTCGTGCAATGAGGTTCAGTGGCATGGTGAAATAGCGCACTTGTTATTTTGAAAAATATTCAAAATAGTGGGCGGCTTGTATAGACATGGGGTAGCTATTTTGGGATACCTTGGTATTCTGAAATATCTCCACTGTGTAGCTGTACCCCTAAAAACCTCTGAACAGAGCCTATTTACTCAAAGGAATGAATTCCCCCTTATATGCATGTGTCATTCTTCTTAATATCAATACAGGCAGTCCCCGGGTTATGTACAAAATAGGGACTGTAGGTTTGTTCTTAAGTTGAATCTGTATGTAAGTTGGAACTGGCGTCAGCCGCTGCTGAAACTGATCAGTTTCAACCGCGGCTGAATCTGGATGCCAGTTCTGACTTACATACAGATTCAAGTTAAGAAACCCAGGCGTCCCCAAGTCAGCTGCTGCTGAAACTGATCAGCAGCTGATTCCAGGAAGCCTGGGGCAGAGCAACTCTGCCTCCGGCTTCCTGTAGTCAGCCTCTGGTCAGTTTCAGCAGCGGCTGACTTGGGGAAGCCTGGGGCAGAGCAGCTGGGGTGCTGCTGGGTTGCTCCAGTAGCGCGGCTCTTGGGCGCTACTGGAGCAACCCAGCAGCACCCCAGCTGCTCTGCCCCAGGCGTCCTGATTCAGCCGCTGCTGAAACTGACCAGCAGCGGCTGAATCAGGATGCCTGGGGCAGAGCAGCTGGGGTGCTGCCGGGTTGGTCCGGAGCGGCGCTGCGGGACCAACCAAGCAGCCCCCAGCTGCTCTACCCCAGAGGTAGGCAAGAAAAGCCTGGTCTGCTGGGGGGGGGGCACTAGCTGCACCCACCCCCCAGCAGACCAGGGAGACGGGGGTGGTGGGACCGCCCAAGTCCTCCACGGCTTTGCTCCGTCTCCCTGGTTTGCTGACCTGGGAGACGCGGAGCAAAGCTGCAGAGAACGCGGGCAGCGGGACAGTCCAGGCCCGCCGTGGCTGTCCCACTGCTGGCGTACTCCGAGGCTTTGCTCCCCATCTCCCTGGTCTGCTGGTCAGACCAGGGAGACGGGGAGCAAAGCCGCGGAGCACGCCCGCAGCGGGACAGCCCAAGCGCGCCTGGGCTGTCCTGCTGCGGGCGTGCTCCAAGGCTTTGCTCCTGTCCCCCTGGTCTGCTGGGGGGGGCGGGTCCAGCAAAACCGCTGGACCCCCCCCCCCCCCCGCCAGCAGACCAGGGACACCCGAGCAAAGCCGCCGCCTGGGCGGCTTTGCTCCCGGGCAAACGAGCAAAGCTGCCCTGGCAGCGGCTTTGCTCTGGTGTCCCTGGTCTGCTGGGGGGGGGGGGGTCCAGCGGCTTTGCTGGACCCCCCCAGCAGACCAGGGAGACCGGGAGAAGCTTTTCTCACCCCGGAGGACACGGGTGGCAACCCGCCGCCCATGAGCTCCGGGGCGAGAAAAGCCCCGTTCGTAAGTGCGGCTCCGACGTAAGTACAGGGGACTGCCTGTATCTGCACTTACGAAGCAGAGAACTTATTCAATTTTAATCTACATTCCTTTGCCTAGATTTTTGTTGTTTAAATTGCTGTCATTTTAGAGGAAGCTTATAAATATTAATCCAAGAACACAAACAAGCGATTAACCAAAATGAATGATATGTTCTTATTAACAAGATCAGTCACATTGGGGCCTCTGTCCAAGGATGTTAGTCTGGTCCTTTCATCAATGCTACACCAGAAGAAAAAGGATTAAGACACTAAGGTTTTAGGGGAAGGAAGCTGATAACAAACATTTCATGCAGAGTGTATGTGTAAACTAAATAAATGCAAACAAACTACTATGCAAGTCAATCAACTAAAAACCCTCCAAATGAATTTTTAGCAACAAAAACTGCAGATATTGGATGGACGAAAAATAGTTTGATAACATTAAGCTTTAAAACAAACATTTATGAAAGAAAATGGAACAATTCTCTTATTTTACTTAATATTATAATCCTTTAATAAAAGCAAACAATCATATTTTATTTTTATTTGCAGATGAAAAAAAGAAAACAAAGAAAATTGATAGTGAACTCAACCCTATTTGGAACGAGGTGATCTATTCTCATAACGTATTTGTTTTTAGTATACCATACAGTGCATTATGGCTACAAGCTTAGTATATCAGTCACTGTAGTTATGAATCTGAGATACAGATGGGAGTTAAAGGTGACAGTAAATGTGTTTTACAGCTGAAGAAATAAATAGAAAGTGGGAGGGGCGATCCAGTGGATATAGTGTACTGGGACTTTCAGAAAGCCTTTGACAAGGTCCCTCACTAAAGGCCTGTAAGCAAAGTAAGGAGTTATGGGATAGGAAGGAAGGCCCTGTTATGCATCAGTAACTGATTAAAAACAGGAAGTAAATAATAGGAATAAATGCTGTTTTCACAGTGATCTGGAAAGAGGGATAATAATAAAGTGGTAAAGTTTGTGTTACCCTGACCCCGCTTACACAAACAATGCAAAATTACTCGTTAGTTAAATCGAAAGCAGACTGTGAAAAGTTACAAAGATATTGCATACATGTGGGTGACTGGGCAACCAAATGGCAGATGAAATTCATTATTGATCATTGCAAAGTAATGCACACTGGAAAACATAAACCCAGCTATACATAGAGTATAGTGTGTGTCTACATTATATGTCACAACTCAAGAAAAAGATCTTGAAGTTATCATGGATAGTTCTCTGAAAATATCTGCTCAATGTGTAGCAGCAGTCAAAAAAGTGAACAGAATGTTAGAAACCATTGGGAAAAGGATAGATATGGTAAGTCAGAAAATATAATTATGCCTCTATTTAAAGATATGGTATGTCCACACTTTGAATACTGGTGTGTTCTGATGGCCCCATTTAAAAAATAAATATAATTATAAAGTAGAAAAGGTACAGAGAAGGGCAACAAAATGATTAGGGGTATGGAACAACTTCCATTTGAGGGGAGATTAAAAGTAGTGGGACTCCTGAGCTTAGAAAAGAGCTGACTAAGGGGGAATATGAGTGGTCTATAAAATCATGAATGGTGTTGAGAAAGTGAATATGGGCGTGTTATTTACTCTTTACATAACACAAGAACCAGGGATCACTCAATGAAATTAATAAGTAGGAAGTCTAAAACACGCAAAAGGAAGTATTTCATTACACAGTGTTCAGTCCACCTAAGGAACTTGTTGCCAGCGGAAGTTGTGAAGGAGAAAAATGTGAATAGGTTAAAAAACCAAGTAGATAAGAATAAGTCCATCAATGGCTATTAGCCATGATGTTCAGAGATGCAACCCCATACTGTGGGTGTCCCTAAATTGCCAACTATCAGAAGCTGTGACTGTTCTTTTCCTCAGAAGCATTTGGCACCAGCCACTGTAATAATCATATTTTTTTTAAAAAAAGGTGCATGATACTGGCTACATAGATACCAACTTCCCTTCTAACCAGAAATAAGGAGGTGCTGGAATCTCCCTCCCATCTTTGTCCTGGCCCCATTCTCACTGCCCCCAAGACCTGTCCTGCCTCTTCTCATTCATGCTTTGCCCCTTCCCCCAAGCCCTGCCACTGCTCTGCCCTATTTCACCCCCTATACCGAAGTCTCTGCCCCTTCCTTGCCTCCTCCCCCGAGTGCACCTCTTCTCCTCCATCCTCCTGGAGCTTCCTGAATGCTGCAAATCAGCTGTTTGAAACACTCCAGAAGTGCTGGGAGAGTGGGGGAAGAGTTAGTGGAGCCACCAATACATGAGAGATGTGGAAGTGAGGGGGAAAGAGAGAGGACTTGGCTGCTGGTGAGTGCTTAGCTTCAGAGCACCCACAGAGTCTGTGCCAATGCTGGGCTAGATGGATCATTGGTCTGACCTGATATTGCCATTATGCTCTTATGAGCTATGACAATTGTGTCTCATCTAATTTTAAGTAAAGGTAGAAGGATTTCTGGTTTGTTTGGGGCCTACTCTCTTGCCACTAAAGTCAAAGGAAGGTTTGGCATTGATGTTAATAGTGGCATGGTTGGTTCCCTGATATGAGCACTGCCACTTTGGTAATTAACTATTCACCAAGAGATAATGAAAAATGACAATACAGGTTAGGGATAGGTATCTAGATGGGGGCCACAAAGGTCAGTGATAGTTCTAGCTATTTTTAGCATTCTCTTTAATGAGCTGGAAGAGAGGCTAAAGGGCATACTAATGAAAGTCATGGGTCATCATATGTACAAATAACAGAAAGGAATAGAAACACAAAGGCATGAAATCACTGGCAACCCATTTCCCTCCTTGACTCCAATGAGTATAGGACCAGGTCTTATTAAGGAAAATAAAGTTATTCATATTAATTCAAGGGTAGAGTACTAGAAGTACAATAGTAGGGCACTATTAAGAAAGTCCTTTTTAATTGCAATGTACTTATAACAAGTCAAAATGTTTTACAGACATGTTCTGAAGTTTTTCCTGATATGCAGATATAAGATCAGTCAGGTGTTACTAAATGTTATATTCATGGTAAGGTGCTTTATATTTTAGCTTGATTGATCAGTTGTTTCTGCTTCAATTTTCTTTGTACAGATTCTTGAGTTTGATTTGAAAGGAATAGCACTCGATGTTTCCTCGTCGCTGACCATTATTGTGAAAGATTTTGAAACAATTGGGCAAAACAAGTACGTACTTTTTTCATGTTATATTCATCTAATTTTCAATGCAATTAAAGAGGCCAAAAAACCCTATAAAGCTGGTATTTCACTACAAACAATAATTGCTGCTATTACATTGGTTGGTTGATTGAATTGGCTGACATTTTATTCTTTTATTGTGTTCTAATATTTCTCCATATGGTTTAGGGGTTTAGTCCTGTGATCTTCCCTTTGCTGCCTCTGGTCTTCTCTTTCACCAGGGTTTCTATATTATTGCTCTGGAGTGAGACTTCAGTCAGATTTTCCATGCACTTTACCCTGTAAAAGTTCTTTCCTCTTTTTTCTGCCTTCCCTTCAGAGGCTACAGATTGAGCTTCATACATACAATTTATAGTCATGGGTTTTGGATCAACTTCATCAGCCAAAAACTCTTCAAAATAGCAATCAGGCTACTAGTTCTAGTTAGTTTCAACAAAGTCAGTGTTCATTGGTAATTCTACAGAATTGTGTTGTTCGTCCATCGTGGTCGATGAAGACCTCAACACCACTAAGTGCTTTGAGACTGGATACAGTGTGTCCGAAGATGACTTATCAGGCCAATTCGGGCACCAAATGTCCTGGAACATGTCGGGCAGACATGTGTAGGCATTGCAATCGTTGCGCTGGTAGCTTTGGACTTGCGCAGCACGCGCTTGTGTTGTGCTTCAGAGATGCACCTTGTTTCGAGAGCTTGGCATCCCTTGTGGACAAGACTGCGCCAGGCAGCGTGGTTGTGTGCCAGCGATTCCCAGGTTGTTGTATCAATTCCGAACGACTTCAGGGAGGCCTTGAGTGTCTCTTTGTACCATTTCCTCTGTCCACCATGCGAGCGTTTACCAGTAGAGAGATCCCCAAAAAGGAGCTGCTTAGGTATATGTTCGTCCGGCATACGAATGACATGACCTGCCCATCTAGTCTGTGCACTCATCAGCAGAGTGTGGACTGACGGTAAACTTGCTCTAGAGAGAACCTCAGTGTCTGGTATTTTGTCTTGCCATTTGATGCGTAATATTCTGCGAAGACAAGTCATGTGGAAGTGATTAAGCTGTCTTGCGTGCCTCCGATACACAGTCCACGTTTCACAGGCATACAGGAGGGTGGTGAGTACCACGACTCTGTAGACCTTCAGTTTTGTTGCTTGGCTGATTCCTTGATGTTCCCATACAGTGGGGCACAGTCTACTAAAAGCAGAACTTGCCTTCGCTATTCTGCATGTGACTTCTATGTCAATGTTAGCTGCATGGGAAAGAGTGCTGCCAAGGTAAGTGAACTGGTCCACTGCCTATAGCATCCGCCCTGTGACTGTGATTGTGGGTTCTGTGTACGGTGCATAAGGGACAGGCTGATACATGACTTCGGTCTTTCTGCTGTTAATGGTGAGTCCAAAGTTGTCACAAGCTGTGCAGAACTTGTCCACACTAACTTGCATTTCTGCTTCAGAGCCAGCATACAAGGTGCAATCGTTGGCAAACAAGAAGTGTGGACAAGTTCTGCACAGCTTGTGACAACTTTGGACTCACCATTAACTGCAGAAAGACTGAAGTCATGTATCAGCCTGTCCCTTATGCACCGTACACAGAACCCACAATCACAGTACAGAGTGGACGGGAATCTTTTCAACCTGAGTAGACTTCAGGCTATCACCAAAGTGAAAGAGACTACAGAATTAGAAAATAAATGAAAGACAGTTAAACCCATTCTTGCCTGGATGAACACTGCAGGAAGCATTGATAGGTAACACTAAATTAATAATATAGGATATTGAAAGATGGTCCTATAGAAAGAATATCTTGTCTCTTCAGTGGAAAATCTATCAGAGCCAGGTAACAGCGTGTTTTTCTTACTGTTCATAATATTGAAGAAATAGTCGTATAAAGGCATCTATTTTTACACAAAAGGGAAAAGGCATAACTAAAAGGTCATGGGATAATGCAATATTATTTGTTTTTAGTGCTGGAAATTTTGTATCCTAGAGTTTTTATTTTTTATCCTTACATTTTTATAAAATGTCAACTAATAGATAGAGAGAGACAACACTGCAAACAAGTAATAGAACAACCATCAAGCAAAAACTCCTCAGAAATATTTAGTTTACTGAATTGTTTAAAAAAGCAAACTATGTATTAAAAAAATAAATGTTTGAAAGCTAAAATTAAATAGAATATCTAAGTTCATGTAAATTAAGTTGGCCAGGACAATGAAAACAAGTACAGTAAAACTCCAATTGTCCAGCATCCAGTGGTCTGGCACTCCCGATAGTCCGGCACCAACTGAAACCCGCAAGTGCTCCGGCCAGCTGGACAATTGGAGCTGCTGTGAGCCCCATGGGCACTCGCGGCTGGGAAAGAGAAGGGGAGAAGAGGGGAAGGGGATTATACCCCTGTGACGGGTCTGCCGGGACCCACACTGTGTCCAGCCAGGGGTGAAGGGTGGGCAGGGAATGGCACGGTGAGGGGTGAACCCTCTGCCGTTTTGCTGGAAGGCAGGGGAAGCCCCACATAGCCGTGAGAGCTAAGTCCCTGAACTTGCCCTGTTCTGGCTGCTCTTGGCCCTGCGCCACCGCCGAGAGTTTTCGGGAGGGGAGTGAGCTCCCCACCCCTCAGACTGCAGTAGTTATCACTGAGCTGGGAGGGAGGGGCGGCGCTGCGGGACCAACCTGGCAGCACTCAAGCTGCTCTGCTCTGCCACTTCCCCAAGTCCACCGCTCATCAGTTTCAGCAGCGGCGGACTTGGGGGAGCGGCAGAGCAGAGCAGCTGGGGTGCTGCCAGGTTGGTCCCACAGCGCCGCCCCTCACCCCCCTGCTCGGCGATAACTACTGCAGTCTGAGGGGTGGGGAGCCCCCTCCTGGAAACTCTCGGCGGTGGTGCAGGGCTGAGTGCAGCCGGAATGGGGCAAATTCGGGGACTTAGCTCTCACAGCTGCGTGGGGCTTCCCCCTCACCGCGCCATTCCCCGCCCACCCTCCGGACGCAGTGCGGGTCCCGTCAGACCCGTCACAGCCCCAGCCGGAGTACCTCCCGATACTCCGGAATATCCGATAATCCGGCATCACCTAGGTCCCAAAGGTGCTGGATTATCAGAGGTCTGCTGTAAAATGATACTACATAGAACACTTACTAACAATCCAGAGAATCATTGTTTTTCCAGGAGGATTGTGTAGTTACTGCAACACAAAATTTTCATGTTTTGGATATGTGCTTACAAACAGTTTCCTAGACAAAGATTTCTTGTTTCAAAATGCTTTTTGCAAAAAAATTACACATTATGCATGGAATGGTTTCACTGCAGTTATGTCATGGCCTACTTAAATATAATATGAAGATAATTTCAGTATAGATATTCAGTATTTTGCCATAATTATTATTTGTATTGCCATAGTGCCTATGAGCCCTAGGTGTGGATCAGGACCCCATTGTGCTAGGCACTGTACAAACACAGAGCATGTGCTCCAATGTGTTTTTCATGGTTCTAAATGGCATAATAGGGCAATGAGTACAAACAATGCTAAAGGCAAAATTCAGATGTTGTTTTTGTATGATTAAAGCTTTAATTTGTTCTTAATATCAGAACTGAAGGTGTGCAGGATACCTGAAAAAATGTGTAAAGACACACCCCATAAGAGAATGTTTAACTTGTAGAAAGTGAAAGTATTAATGACTGTTTAGTAACCTCTTAGTGTACTACTGATTCTCGGATTCATCATTTAGGGGCATTTTCCTTAGGGAATGAGTCGGAAAGGTATTATTCATGCATATTTTTTCTTGTTCTATAGCTAGAGTAAGGCAGGGATGGGGAACCTCTGGTGTTCTAGCTGCATGTGATGCATCAGGGTTAGCTACTGGTGGGCCTTGAGAGGGTTTGTTTACCTGAGTGTTCACAAGCATAGGGCCCATGTCATCCAGGGCCCATGGTACTTCCTGAAGCTCCCATTAAGCCAGGAATGGCAAACTGCAGCCACTGGGATCTACAGGGCTCTCAGGTAAACCTGAGCATCTTGCAGCACACAAGGAGTTAATCCTGATGAACTATATGTGGCCCACAACCCCGGAGAAAAGAATCAAGTGCATTTTGGGTGCCCTATGAACTGTCCAATGACCTCACTGAGGCCAGCATTTAACCCTCTATAATCATACAAAGAAGAATCTTCACTATGTGAGATTTCTAATCTTCTGCATTCATCAATACTCCACTCATATATTTCTCATTTCTACCACACTGCACACACTATAGATGCATTAGGATAAGAAAATATATCATATACATTTTTATTTGAAAAATCTTAACATGGGTTTTCTGAGCCTATGAAGCAAATTCTATCCTTTGCTTCAAATCTAAATAAATGGGATCTGTACAGAGGGTATTCTATTGTTGTTATGTATGGAAGAGAGTGGCAAATCCCAAAACTTGCCCCAAAAGTTTGCTTCCTGGCCCCTGCATCATCTTTGTGTTGTTACATGGAAGGTTTAACCAGTGGATCCATAAAGCACAGATTCACTGTCTGCACTCTCCCTGATCCACCCAGCTCTCCCTATGCTAGGGCAAATGGGATCCCTGCAAAGTATAATTGTATCATCTGGGCAGGCTGTCCAGTGCCTTCACCTCTGCATTGCACAGTGGAACCACTCAGTTTCCCATGGTGTTCAGGACGGGACCTTCTGCTAGCTACTACATTGGCAAAGGATTTGTCTCTAAATCTGAATGAGTTGTCATAGTTTCCTTTTAATTGACCTGTCGGAAACCATAACAGTCTTCAAAAGCTACAAAAAAATCCAACAAAAAGCACCAGAACAACTTGCCCCAAATGGGGCACCATCTTCCCACCTCTTTTTATAAGGTGATTATGTTAACTAAGAGCCATGCCACTATCATTGCTCTTTCCTCTCCACCATGGCTGACATTGTGGAGCTATAACAAGTTGTGCCATATCGCTATTGATTGCTGGTATTCTGTGGGAGGAGGCCTAAAGCGAACATGTATGAAACATCTGCATAGTGCTAAGGCCCAGCAGTGGTACCACATGCATGTAACACACCTCTTTCTCTCTTTTAATGGCAGTGCTGACACTGGAATAACAGATCCTATTTTCATTTTGATATTTTCAGTTCAGGTATTGAGTTCTTATGACACTGATTAATATGTACATTAGGCATTTACTAGTAGTTTTATTTTCACAGTGAACCTTTTGTTTGCTTCTTTTTCCTCCTCTGGAAATAATCCCTGCTTCTTTGACTATGCCGAATAAACTATTTTACATGGCTCCGTCGACGGAGCCATGTAGTCTACACGTAGCCCAAGTGACTCTTCTGTCTTTGGTGATACTCTATAAACCACTATTGTGTCACTGCTAGGCCAGTTGTAATTGAATCTCACATCTTGTAGAGGTTCACAAGGTTCAGAAAGGCCCAGAATGCACTGAATGCCTCTGATTTCTAGGAAGCCCCAGAATTCGTGATATTGAAGTAAGAAATTGACTCAGGAAAATCTGCCAGCTCTGAACATAAGAACATAAGAACATAAGAACGGCCATACTGGGTCAGACCAAAGGTCCTTCTAGCCCAGTATCCTGTCTGCCAACAGTGGCCAGCACCAGGTGCCCCAGAGAGGGTGGACCGAAGACACAATCAAGCGATTTGTCTTCTGCCATCTCTCTCCAGCCTCTGACAAACAGAGGCCAAGGACACCATTTTATCCCCTGGCTAATAGCCTTTTATGGACCTAACCTCCATGAAATTATCTAGCTTCTCTTTAAACTCTAATATAGCCCTAGCCTTCACAGCCTCCTCTGGCAAGGAGTTCCACAGGTTGACTACACGCTGTGTAAAGAAGAACTTTCTTTTATTAGTTTTAAACCTGCTACCCATTAATTTCATTTGGTGTCCTCTAGTTCTTCTATTTAGGGAACTAATAAATAACATTTCTTTATCGGCCCTCTCCACACCACTCTATCATCTCCCCCCTCAGTCTCCTCTTTTCTAAACTGAAAAGTCCCAGTCGCTTTAACCTCTCCTCATATGGGACCCGTTCCAAACCCCTAATCATTTTAGTTGCCCTTTTCTGAACCCTTTCTAAGGCCAAAATATCTTTTTTGAGGTGAGGAGACCACATCTGTACACAGTATTCAAGATGTGGGCGTACCATAGTTTTATACAGGGGCAGTAAAATATTCTGGGTCTTATTTTCAATCCCTTTCCTAATAATTCCTAGCATCCTATTTGCCTTTTTGACCGCCGCTGCACACTGTGTGGAAGTTTTCAGAGAACTGTCCACGATAACTCCAAGATCTCTTTCCTGATTTGTCGTAGCCAAATTTGCCCCCATCATACTGTACCTATAGTTGGGGTTATTTTTCCCGATGTGCATTACTTTACACTTATCCACATTAAATTTCATTTGCCATTTTGTTGCCCAGTCACTCAGTTTGGTGAGATCTTCTTGGAGTCCCTCACAGTCTACTTCTGTCTTGACTATCCTAAACAGTTTGGTATCTGCAAACTTTACCACCTCACTGTTTACCCCTTTCTCCAGATCATTTATGAATAAGTTGAAAAGGATTGGTCCCAGGACTGACCCTTGGGGGGCACCACTAGTTACCCCTCTCCAATCTGAAAATTTACCATTTATTCCTACCCTTTGTTTCCTGTCTTTTAGCCAGTTCTCAATCCAAGAAAGGACCTTCCCTCTTATCCCATGGCCATGTAATTTACACAAGAGCCTTTGGTGAGGGACCTTGTCAAAGGCTTTCTGAAAGTCTAAGTATACTATATCTACTGGATCCCCCTTATCCGCATGTTTGTTAACTCCTTCAAAGAACTCTAATAGATTAGTAAGACAGGATTTCCCTTTACAGAAACCATGTTGACTTTTGTCCAACAAATTATGTTCTTCTACATGCTTCACAATTTTATTCTTCACTGTTGTTTCTACTAATTTGCCCGGTACTGAAGTTAGACTTACCGGTCTGTAATTGCCAGGATTGCCTCTAGAGCCCTTTTTAAATATTGGTGTCCCATTGGCTACCTTCCAGTCATTAGGTACGGAAGCCGATTTAAAGGATAGGTTACAAACCACAGTTAATAACTCAGCAATTTCCCATTTGAGTTCCTTTAGAACCCCTGGATGAATGCCATCCGGTCCCGGAGATTTGTTAACATTTTTTCTATTTGTTCCAAAACCTCCTCTAACGACACTTCAATCCGGGACAGTTCCTCAGATTCATCACCCACAAAGGACGGTGCAGATTCAGGAATCTCCCCAACGTACTCAGCCGTGAAGACTGAAGCAAAGAAATCATTTAGTTTATCCGCAATGGCTTTATCGTCCTTGGTTGCTCCTTTTATAGCTTGATCATCTAGGGGACCCACAGGTTTTTTAGCAGGCTTCCTGCTTCTAATGTACTTAAAAAACATTTTGTTATTTCTTTTTGAGTTTTTGGCTAGCTGTTCCTCAAAATCTTTTTTTGCTTTTCTTATTGCATTTTTACACTTGATTTGACAGTGTTTATGTTCCTTTCTATTTATCTCACTAGGATTGTACTTCCACTTCTTAAAAGATACCTTTTTGTCCTTCACTACTTCTTTTACATGGTGGTTAAGCTGAGTTCTTGAGATAGATTTTGCATAACATCACCAAAAGATGGAACACTACTTATCTAAACCTTTGAACCCAGTCATCAGCTCAATATCTGGACTAAGATTCCAGTTGATTTCTTATTTTTTTCAAACTAGATAATCTTTCCTTAAGCCAAAGTCATATTTGCAAACATCAGCTGTCTCTGTTTGTATTTCTCAAAAGAATGATTAAGGGCTGATCATTACAAATATTGACTTTTTTTTGGATGGGAATTGGCTCATATTTATATATTCTATGCACACATAAAAATTGAATAAAGACAAGCCCCTGGGTAAGTGATGTACCATATATGAAGCTACAAAAGCATATATCATGAGCACTAGCTAGAAGGATGGTGAAATAGCTATTTCACAATCAATAACTGTTTAAAGGTCATGAACTAATGCTGATGTGATGCACATGATGTTGTCCATTAATATAAAAATAACCACCATAATTTCCAAAGGAAAAAAAGCATAAGCCAGTAGGATTTAGAGGATGAGTCACTAAGGTTTCATACCATAGTCATTTCAGCCTTTCACAGCTTCTATTCTTTTAGCATTCTTTCATATTAAATTTCCATATTTTATGTAAGTAAACTTCTTTGTAAAAATGTCACATTTAGTCAATAATATGGAACAAATGCATTCCAATCATTCCAAATATTGATATAAATTACATTGTGGTCTTTCATGTTTATTGTCTCTCCGTGATTCCAGAGGAAATTCATTCAATTTACAAATAATGAGATTTTTTTTTTAAATTGCCAGGCCTGCAAAATCAAGCCAGACTCTGAAAGCCATACTGTGTCCTTTCGGTCTCATGCATTATTAATCTAATTAGAACGAATTCTAGGTGCAGTTAAAGGGACAGCTTAAGGAAAAAAAGCTGCATTTGGAACATAAGAATTCTGTTGATGTGTGAAACATTATATTATTATTTATTTGTATTACTGTAGTACCTAAATATAAGGCTGTTCCCAGGAGGGATAAATCATCCACCGGCGGTTTGGGGGCCTTACTCTGTAGCAGATCCCCAGTCGTGAGAGGCAGCAGCCAAGACCCTGGTCATGTGGGGTGGCAGCCAGGACCCCAGTCACGAGGATGGAAGCCAGGACCCTGTAGCCTGTTGCACCTCGCCCCCTGCACCAATGTCTTCTGGGACTAACCATGCCAACCAATCTCACCAGCCCATAGAGTCCCCACAAGCTCAGGCCCAGAGCAGTTGCCCCTATTCACTGCACCCTGAGAGCCCCATTCATGGAGCAAGACTCCACTGTGGTAGGTGCTGTATAAACAGAGAACAAAAAGGTGGTCCTGCCCCAAAGAGTTAATAAGTAGATGACAGAGTTCAATCCCTTCTAGCTGTGCTGTCTCTGTAATATGAAAAAAGAGCACAGCTAAGAGGTCTTTCAAAAGATAGTTACATATATGTAGTTCCTCAGTGTTCTAAAGAAATCCAGTGCCTCACATTCAGCAGCAACAGAATAAGAGTAGTAAAATGTAGGGTTTTGTTTGTTTGTTTAAATGCTCCACTACTATATAACTAGATTGCCTCTTTGCAAGCAGTTATTCATGGTCATTTGCAGTAAGGAACAACTGAGCTGTAGGTTTTTTCTTTTGGTGTTAATTGTATAGTACTAAAATTATTTTTTTCCACAAAAAGCTTTCATTAGCAAAGCTCCCGTTGACACCAGTGGAATGAGGAATTGACCCTATATGCATAAATAACCACGGAACTATTTAGAAATTCCCAAGGGGGCTGAAGAAGTGGTGAATGAACTCCCTGCAAACCACACAATATCTTCATTACTCCCTAATTCTGGTTTCTTTTTAATACCTTTTTATGATCAGGAAAAATAATTTATTTTTTATTTTTTAATCCTTTTAAATAATTTTTTAGTTTCTTCCAAAGCACCTCAGTCCTTAACTGTAACATTGCACAATTCCCAAAAGATACACACTAATATAGGAGACAGCAGAACAGGATGCTTTAGGCTAGCACACACACAGTTTTTGGTACTATGCAAACACAGTGCCTACCACCAGGGCTTTTTTTGTTTAAAAAAAAAAGTGCTAGTACTCCAGGGGAAAAGTTGCTGAGCTCTGATTGGAGGTGCTGGTACTGAGTACTGGGCAGTAACGTCACCAAAAAAGCACTGCCTAGCACTATTGTATTGCAAACAAATCACCACCACAATGGAGAATAGGAGATCATCATATTCACTTTGACTGGTAAACCTTGTCATGATTTGGATTCATGCCTCTGGAGGTGAAAGGCTAGCACACATATGCACTGTAGGCCATATCCTGTTCATCTCAGGAGGAATTTGAAATGAATGTGACTAGTCCAAATGAGTCATGCAAACAGGATTTGTTCCTTTGCCAATATTCCCCCAGGCCTAAGGACTCACATTATTATTCACTGTTTATTTTGCTGTCTGAGGGGCAGTTTTTAGGCTTAACTTTGAGTATGGGGGTGTTTTCTCCCACAGGCCTCCTTTATCTTGTGCTGAAGTGAGGTGGGGGCAGTAATTTATATCACCAGTTTTCAGGGTATATCTTACTCCCTGTCGAGCATTTAGCCAGTGCTGCTGACTGGCACCCCAAATAGAAAAACATCTCTACACCTATACTGCACCTCGCCATCTTTCCCTGCTGTCTCACTCACAGGGAGGTGTCCAGTGTACAGCCTAGCTCTGCTTCTCCATCCCTGGAATAAAGGTCTGAGCAAATGCTATAGAACAGAGGTCTCAAACTCCCACCCTGTGAGCCAATCCTGGTGGAGAAATGGTGCAATGTGGCCCCGGTGGGAGCCTGTCAGTTACCTGCTCCCAAGACCTATCTCTTCCCACCATCACCCTGCCCTCTCACTCCATGATACCCCATCTCCCAAGCACTCTGCTGTAGTGGCAGGAGCCACAGAGAAGCAGAGTGAGTGCACCCACGCAGTACGCTCTGCTTTCCCTGCAGCTACTGCCACCACGAGGAATGTGTGTGTGTGTGGGGGGGGAGGTGACTGCTGTCTCCCCAGTGATTCCCAAAGCCTTGTGCTCAAGGGATGGGGTGCCATGGATGGGGAAAGGGTGGAAGGGATGCAACTTGATGGCCAGTAACTGATGTTCCCCCTGGCCTATTGGGAGTCCCGGGCCAGATTATGCAATTACTCCAGGCAGGACTGGCCCACAAGCTGGGAGTTTGAGAGCCCTGCTGCAGAACAAAGGCACTGTCTCCTAAAGATTCACACAGTAATGCACATGGACCAGAATTACACAGCGCAGAAGAACCAGTGCAGTAGAAGTTCCCTCGCTTTTTCACACTGCCAAAACACTACTCATTGCTGTGGTATGTTTCTGCCGTTTAGGCTAATGCAAACATTATGCATATTTTGTTATTTCTCCTGGAACCAGAATTTACTGCTGCTTGCAGAAATGCTACGGTGAGCGCAAACTAATATTAAATGAACAGTCATCATGACAAAGTCTGACCTACTGAAAAAGCAGTTATATTAAAAGAACCCAAACTGTACTGTAATATTCATAGAGATCACTTCAGGGAAAGACAAAGAGCTTTCACATAACAAAGTGCAGAGCTGGCTTTTCCCATATAAAAATGTCTGAGAAGAGAACACATCTGTTTTCCATTGTGTTGTTCACTTAGTTAGTGTTTAAAATCTCTCAAGCAACATAAATTTTTACACAGTTTAAGGAAAATGGATAGTTTAGGATAGTTGTCTGCAACAGAAATACAAAGGTTAGATTACAAAGTTACAAATACCAAAGTTACAAATCTCCGTAGGAAGTCACATTATGATCTGAGTGAAGTGATTTTATTCAATGCGTAGGAGGGCAAGTCACCAGTTATACACATTTTTCCAGACTGAGTAGTTAGTCAGTCTCCTGGCAACACTGCTAGAAAATAGTCTGGGCACACCCTTCTTTTTGGTGAAGAATGTAATCCCAAATCTACAGCAGGCAAGGTTAACTGTAGCTAACTTCTGAGGACGTTTAGATTTGTAATTATTGCTGTTTAATCAATTTCTCAACTTGTCAGCAAAAATATTTACCCCCCCCCCCACCCTTCCGTTCTGCAAGTGGATCTATGTGGGTGGGCCTTTGTGCCTGACAGTGAAGCAGCACACTGTAGGAGTCTGCCTACATAGATCTGAATGCAGGTTTTCAGCCTGACATGTTAAAGTAGCTTCCATTTTCCCCTGAAGATTTTGCCTTGTAGATGATGATGTGCATGACATTTTTGTTTTCAAATCTATGTACCTACAAAAGCAGCATCCAATATTAATGAAGATGAAAACAGTACAATTTCTGTTTGAACAAATATGTTTAACAGCAAGAATAAATATTAGAAGCTGGGGGTTAAAGGTGTTGGTTGGACTTTACTGTGTCAGATACAGCCAGCAATGAAGTTTGGATGTAGCCATTATAATGTATGCAGGAGGAGCAAGAATGATGGTGGCAAATGCCAACAGGCAGAACCAAACCTGGGATCTCTGAAGCTTAGTGCATGTGCCTCTGCAGCTTGAGCTAAAACACCAGCTAAAGCTGTAGCACAAACTTATTTTCTCTTTCTGTAAGTGGTCTAAGTGCCACTTCATGGGACTGTAAACTACACCCAGCAGGTGTGTGGGTTACACTATTCTAGCTCCTTTACAGGGATATGGGGCCAGCCACATCAGTGCCATAATTAATTTCTTGCTTCCCAATCTGAAGAGGTGGGACTATGGAGGGGCAGGTGATAGATTAATGGTCATCTAGGCCTTATAAAAGAACTAAGGCAAGCCCTATTAGGAGTTGGACCCTCAGGTGGATAATGAGTAATTTGCCCTGAACCAGGGCATGTAAGGAAAAGAGTATTCCAGAAGGAAACAACATGACTGTGTCTAGATTGGCATGATTTTCCAGAAATGCTTTTAACAGAAAAGTTTTCCGTTAAAAGCATTTTCGGAACAGAGCGTCTAGATTGTCACGGACGCTTTTCCGCAAGAAGTGCTTTTGCGGAAAAGCGTCTGTGCCAATCTAGATGCGCTTTTCCACAAAAAAGCCCCGATTGCCATTTTCGCGTTCAGGGCTTTTTTTGTGGAAAACAAATCTGAGCTGTCTACACTGGCCCTTTTGCGCAAAAGCTTTGCGCAAAAGGGACTTTTGCCTGAACGGGAGCAGAATAGTATTTCCGCAAGAAGCACTGATTTCTTACAATATGAAGTCAGTGCTTTTGCAGAAATTCAAGCGGACAGTGTAGACAGCTGGCAAGTTTCTCTGGAAAAGCGGCTGATTTTCCGGAAAAACTGGTCAGTCTAGACACAGCCCATGGGAGCTGGGAAGTATAGGAGGCACAGAACCCAGAAAGGGCAAATAGCAGGGCTCAAGAGAGGGCTGAAGAAAAGATGCAAAGGGCAGAGGGACCTTTTTGTGTGGTGGGTATATGTTAATTTGGGCTCTTGTTATCATGTATGGGGTTATGTTTGTTAAGGCTTGGCAAGAGGGCTAAGCCATATCTCCAGCACAGCTGTGTGTATGGAGAGCTGAGTAGATTCACTTCAGGAAGAAAAACCAAGGAAGGAATGGTGGCAGGGCTATGGAGCAGCCACACTATTATGATATGTCCCCATTTATACTCAGTGAGATCTGACAATATTATAGAAACATAGCGTCTTACTACAAAAACATAAACCTGTTAGGTAGAGCTGTGAATTAGGGTTTCCTGATACTAGCCAAGGATGGGGGGTTACAATTCTGCTGGTATTTGGGATTCTGTCAGGAAGTGTTAAGACCAATACCAATGGACTACTTAGCTATATGAAAAGTGAAATGATATGTTTAAAAGTTGCTTACCTGTAGTTTATGGATTCTACTTTTTTATATTGGGGAAGCAATACAGGCATACCACTGATGTCAAATTGAAATTGTCAATTTATCTTTTGAAATCTGCTACTGTACAGGAGATCCAATTTATACTTCATGTTAAATCTGATTATACAAGCAAGTATTTATATTGGCAAATGTATGCCTGGAGGCTTCCTATTGTGCTGTTTAAAAATTACAGCATACAGGCAGTCCCCGGGTTACGTACAAGATAGGGACTGTAGGTTTGTTCTTAAGTTGAATCTGTATGTAAGTCGGAACTGGCGTCAGCCGCTGCTGAAACTGATCAGTTTCAACCGCGGCTGAATCTGGACGCCAGTTCTGACTTACATACAGATTCAACTTAAGAAACCCAGTCCCCAAGTCAGCTGCTGCTGAAACTGATCAGCGGCTGATTCCAGGAAGCCTGGGGCAGAGCAACTCTGCCTTGGGCTTTCTGTAGTCAGCCGCTGGTCAGTTTCAGCAGCGGCTGACTTGGGGATGCCTGGGGCAGAGCAGCTGGGGTGCTGCTGGGTTGCTCCAGTAGCACGGCTCCTCGGCGCTACTGGAGCAACCCAGCAGCACCCCAGCTGCTCTGCCTCAGGCGTCCTGATTCAGCCACTGCTGAAACTGACCAGCAGCGGCTGAATCAGGACGCCTGGGGCAGAGCAGCTGGGGTGCTGCCGGGTTAGTCCGGAGCAGCGCTGCGGGACCAACCCGGCAGCCCCCAGCTGCTCTACCCCAGGGGTAGGCAAGAAAAGCCTGGTCTGCTCGGGGGGGGGGGCACTAGCTGCACCCCCCCCCCAGCAGACCAGGGAGACGGGGGTGGGGACGCCCAAGTCCTCCACGGCTTTGCTCCGTCTCCCTGGTCTGCTGACCTGGGAGACACAGAGCAAAGCCGCAGAGCACGCGGGCAGCGGGACAGTCCAGGCGCGCTGCGCTGTCCCACTGCTGGCGTGCTCCGAGGCTTTGATCCCCATCTTCCTGGTCTGCTGGTCAGACCAGGGAGACGGGGAGCAAAGCCTTGGAGCACGCCCGCAGCGGGACAGCCCGGGCGCGCTTGAGCTGTCCCCCTGCGGGCGTGCTCCGCGGCTTTGCTCCTCGTCTCCCTGGTCTGCAGGGAGACGGGGAGCAAAGCCTTGGAGCACACCTGCAGTGGGACAGCCCAGGCGTGCCTGGGCTGCCCGGCTGCCCGAGCCCCTCCGCAGCTTTGCTCCGCGTCTTCCTGGTCCGCAGACCAGGGAGAGGCAGAGCAGCTTTTCTCGCCCCTGAGTACACGGGTGGCGGGACCGCGAGGTCCCGCAGTCCGTGTCCTCCGGGGTAAGAAAAACCGCGTTCGTAACTGCGGATCCGACATAAGTCGGATCCGCGTAAGTCGGGGACTGCCTGTATTCAAACAAGTTCTCCATTATCATTTTGTTTAGTCAGGGTAGGTAGGCATGAGGAAATGTACTGACATTTTACAAGGTAAGTTTCATAATGGTTATACAGCTATTCTTGAACAAGCATCATGGGTTGCCAGGGTGTGGTTGATGAGACTCGTCCAGATAGTATGTGAGTGCAATCTTATTTGGTTTTGTAAATTCTCTGAAGTATATACACATTTATGCAAATTGAATTGCTCGGGTAACCTATGATTTTAAAAAAAATCACTGCCGGCTACATTAAATCAAATTAACAAAATGTATTAAATTCTTCAGCAAGTAAACAAAAATCAGTTGTGGGAAAGCCTCTGTCTCTTCCCTGAATCAAAATTAGCTGTACCATCTGTAATTTAAACAGGTCTGTTTAAATTATTCCCCCCATCTGCAGAAGTGCAACTTGGTAACTTCTTCTTTTCAACCTCAGGGTATGTCTACACTACAAAGTTAACTTTGATAGGCGCTACACTAGCGCTCCGCTAGTTCGAACTTAATTCGAACTAGCGGAGCGCTTAGTTCGAACGAGGTAAACCTCATTCTACGAGGACTAAGCCTAGTTCGAACTTACTAGTTCGAATTAAGGGGTGTGTAGCCCCTTAATTCGAACTAGTGGGAGGCTAGCCCTCCCCAGCTTTCCCTGGTGGCCACTCTGGCCAACACCAGGGAAACTCTATTGCACCCCTCCTGGCCCCGGACCTCTTAAAGGGGCACGGGCTGGCTACGATGCCCGTGCCAGGTGCAAGCCTGCCAGCACCCAGCCAGCAGACCCTGCACCTGGCACGGCTCAAGCCAGCCACCCGATGCCCCCCAGCCCTCCCCCTCTTCCCGGGACCAGGCTGGCGGCTCCCGGGAGCTTGCCCGGGACCGCAAGAGGCGGGCACCCGACTGGTCTAGTGCGGACATCGTGGACCTCGTCCACAACCTCCGCACTAGGCACAGGAAAGTGGCCCTCTAAGGCAGGAGAGCTGCCAGCCTGGCCACCCAGAAGCAGGTGTGCATGAAAATCAAGGTGGTCCACTGAGACCCTCGATCCTGAGCCCTGAGCTTACAATGGCCGTACTGGGTCAGACCAAAGGTCCATGTAGTCCAGTAGCCTGTCTGCCGACAGCGGCCAACCCTAGGGACCCTGGAGGGGATGGACCAACGACAGTGACCAAGCCATTTGTCTCGTGCCATCCCTCTCCAGCCTTCCACAAACTTTGGGCAGGGACACCACTCCTACCCCCTGGCTAATAGCACTCCATGGACCCAACCTCCATCACTTTATCTCACTTCTCTTTAAACTCTGTTCTAGTTCTAGCCTTCACAGCCTCCTGCAGCAAGGAGTTCCACAGGTTGACTCTTTGCTTTGTGAAGAAGAACTTTCTGTTACTAGTTTGAAGCCTGCTACCCATTCCTTTCCTTTGGTGTCCTCTAGTCCTTCTATTATGGGTACTAATGAAGAACTTTTCTGTATGCACCCTCTCCACCCCACTCGTGTTTTATAGACTGCTATCCTATCCCCCCTCAGTCTCCTCTTTTCTAAACTGAAAAGTCCCAGTCTCTTTAGCCTCTCTTCATATGGGACCTCTTCCAAACCTCTGATCATTTTAGTTGCCCTCCCCTCTCACCCTCTCTCTTCCCCTCATCCACCTCCTTTTCCCAGTCTCCCCCAGTTTTGTTCAATAAAGAGAGATTCTATTTTTGACCACACGTTTTCTTTATTTTGTACATCAGGAAGGGGGGCTAGGGAAAGGTAAGTGGAAGGAGGTGAGGGAGGAATGGGGTACGAGCCCCAAATGGGGAGGACTGGGCTGGCTCTGCGGGCTTCTGGGGGTGGAAGCTCTCCTGCAGCCCCCCAATTGCCCCCTCTCCCCAGATGGCAGCCTGCGGCAAGTGCAGCCAGTCTGATGGCTGAGTGCTGTGATGTGCCCAGTGTGGGCACTCAGGGCACTCCAAGCCAGGACTGCTTTGCAAGCTGGGCACCCCTGAGAACTGTCTGTCCAGGGTGGGGGATGGGTCCCTTTAAGCACAGCATTCGGCTAACCTGAGACAGCAGCTCCTGAGACGCTCTAAGTCCTCATCTGATGCCCTGCTGGCACTGCTTCCGGCCATCCTTAACCCCGGTTCAGGGTCCACTTAATGTGGACATGCTAGTTCGAATTAGCAAAACACTAATTCGAACTAGTTTTTAGTTCTAGATGCGTTAGCTAATTCGAACTAAGTTAGTTCGAATTAGCGCTGTAGTGTAGACATACCCTCAGTGATTTACTTCTGTTAATATTGATGTTTGTTTTCAGGAGCTAGAAATCTATGCAAGAAAGAAGACAGCTGAAATTCTTCAATAGATATCTAGTTCCCTTAAATTAGTTGTTCCCACAGCTTTGGGAATCATAGGCTAAAGGGCAAATCCTCATCATCTAGATTTTTTTACAGCATAATGTAATATAAAATACCTTAAATATATTAAAATAGCCTATTAAAATCTTCAGGATTGCTTTCAGTAGTCACCCGGGGATTGATGCTGATTGCGGGAGACTTAGCCGTGCAGTTCAGACGTACCCTATTTCGAAATAAGCTATTCCAGAATAGTTATTCCAAAATAGCGTATTTCAAAATAGCATGTCTATACTGCAGGGAAACCTCAAAATTAGTCCAAGGCAGGCTTCCCTAATGTAGACGTGCTAGCTCGAGTTAGAGCCCCAGAAGGAACTGGGGAGGAATAACTTAGCCCCTTACCAGGGCCATTCTATTTTGAAATAGCAGCAGTGGAGCATCTACACACGCCTTATTTAGAAAGCACTATTTTGGAATAGGTGTTATTCCTCATAGAATGAGGTTTACAGATTTTGGAATAAGCAGTCTGTTATTTTGAAATCATTTTGAAAAAACAGAATGACTGTGTAGATGCTCACATTGTTATTTCGAAATAATGCTAGTTATCTCGAAATAATGGCGCAGTGTATCTGATTTTTTATAATAGATTAAATATCATTATGATTACAAAACAGAAGAAATGGTTTCAAGCCAGTTTGGATCTGAATTTCAAATACCCTTCTGTTCAGGTGTATGTGTGGCCAGCAAAGTGGAGAGTCCATGCCAGGTTTTGGTTTGGACTAAAGAGAGTTTAGTTAGCTACAAACAGAGCAGGAAACCATCAACTTGAGCTCCACCTTGAATAAAGATACATAACCTGTGGGTCTATGCTGCTGTAAGTGACTCAGTTTGGGCATTTCTTCAACTTCCAATACCCGTAAATGGGGTACTAACTGGAATCCCTAGAGTTCTGAATGTGAGTGATGATGCATTAATATTTAGCACCACATCTGAAAAGCATGACTGTGAACTAGCAGCTATTTTTGAATGATTGCAGGAACAGAATCTCCTGTTAAACCCAGACAAATGTGAGTACAATAAACCCACATTTGAATATTTTGGATACATATTCTTCAAAGATGGGGTCTTTGCAGATCTTAAGAAAGATAAGGACAGTCACAGTGCCAATGTGCCCAGGAACCCATCTCAAATTAGTAGCTGCAAGGGCTAGCAAATTGTTGTGGCATAATCTGAGGTTAGCCATTATCACACAGACTCCGAAAGATCTAACCAGGAAACATTGCATATGGGTATGGGCAGAAGAACATCAAAATAAATTTGAGGAACTAAAGAAATTCTTGACCCGAGATACAGTCATGTCATATTTTGATTCCAGTAAGAACTTTCAGTAGATGTTAGCTCTGCTGGATTAGAAGCAGACTTCACATAGGCCAACCAATGTGGTCAGTTTTACTCCATTGCTCGTGGCAGAAAGGCTCTTTCACCCCTGGAACAATGATGCTCTCATACAGAAAGAGAAGCTCTTGCTGTAGCCTGGGGATTCTTCCCTTTTCATGTATACATTGACAGATGTCATTTCATGATTCTGACTGATCAGAAGTTCCTTGAACCAACATGTGTTCAACAGTCCCTCTTTTTGCCCACTATTTTTCACTGAGCAGTGGATACTCAAACGACAAGATTATGACTACCAAGTAGTTCATTGGCCTGGAAAGGATAACCATGCTCATTACATCTTCAAGTGTATTCCCTAAACATTTAATACCAAAACTATGGAGAAAGTAAAAGCACATGTAAACTTCCACCTCTCTCACACCATTTGCAAAGCTCTCTTGTAACAACAAATAAATAATCATCAGAACCATCTGAAGAGATCACTGGAAAAAACTTCTGCATAGTTTATAATGTTTGACTCCTGAAACACAAGCTGTCCCACAGTCGTTTGCCTCTGTTAAAGGTTAATTTACTCTTGTGGACTATGACCTCCTACCTACTCTGAGATACAGTACTTATGCCACATTTTTTGTGGGATCACACACTAGATTTGGTTTACAAAGGTCACCAGGGATTTGTAAAAACAAAATTCCTGTGTGGGTCGGTCACAGACATCCCCTTCTGATTCAGCACTTCAAGTGATAAATACCACTGAGCCAACCTTCCTGCCTCATGGGCACCCCTCAGTCCTGCTGAGTCAGGCTCTCTAAACCCCAGTACTGGCACATGAAAGGAGTCACGGCATTCAGCAGTATAATATAGATCCTGAGATCAGTTCAGCTCAGCTCTGGGGAGGCTCAGTTAAAAGGATTTGCCTCAGTACTGAGGTGAACAGCCCCAATAGAACGTGAACACTGGACACATCTGTGTTAACACAAACGTACTCTGTTTTATACAGGGTGTTTGCCCTCTTTCTTATGTAAAGAGAGATGGGCACAGCTGCTTCCCCTGACCAGGTAACAATTATTTAAACAGAAGTTATTTTACTAAATGTAAAAAAGGAGGATTTAAGTGGTTATAAGTAATAACACATAAAGTAAGTTACTGAGCAAAATAAAACAAAACATGCCAACTAAGATGAATACACTAAGGAAGGGCCTAGTCACATGGAATATCTCACCCCGTTATTCTGACAAGCTTTTTTCACAGACTGAACAGCCTTCCAGTGTTGGCTTGATCCTTCCCCTTGATCAGTCTTAGATGTTTTCAGCTGTCCTCTTGGGTGGTAAGCAGAGATGTTCTGATGTCTGGCAGCAGCCCCTATTGTTTGGTTTCCCACCTTTATATAAGATTTTGCCAAAGGCAGGAATCCTTTGTGTTCAGGTTAAACTTTTTTTCGCTTTTAGTGAACAAGTCCCAGCATGAGATGGCCACATGTCTTGGTAGGACTAACCATAATCTCTCTCTCCCAGGCTTACACGAAAAACAAGTCCATGTACAGATAATTGTATTTATCAATGAGCCATCAAATTTCTGAAATACCCTTATTAACTGTCTACATCAGGACCACAGTTCATATTTCTAATTTCAAATACAATAATAATAATACATGCACACAAATAATAGTATACACTGTCAGCAGATTATAACTTTTCAAACGATACCTTTACAAGAAGTATTTTGCATAAAGCATTTTCAAGGTATGCATGTAAAGAATATGAAATTTACCATTACATTGTGCTTGGAGAAAAAAAATCTGGTTCTGGAGAATTGATAGCCTTCTTGAAACTCACCTTAAGTCTTACAGAGTATACTCTTGTCAGCAGTTCTGGAAAACCACATTCCTTCTTTACATGTCTCTTCTGCCCACATCCCCATGGATTCACATGAATTTTTGTGATCTCTCTAATGGAAAACATTACTGGTTATTAGATACTACTATTCTTTTTATCCAAAAGTTGAAATGATTAGTACTAGGTCTGCCAATGCTGTTATACCCAAACTACAATAACTGCTGTTATTAAAAATGAAAATGTCCTTTCCTTTCAAGATTTGTAGTTTGAAGCCAAGTTACGCAGCAAATTGAGCAAACTTTCTCTGCACTGGCTGCAAGCCAATGGAGAAGATGAGAATTTTATGTGAACATCCAGGAAAGCACTATGAATTGTTGCAGCTGATGGACTGGATGTGAAACAGAAGTTATTTCCTCTACAGTTATCAAACCACTCACCACTGTTCAACTAGCATGGCACCAGCAACTGTTTTGTTCAGCAGACAACTAAGAACAAAACTGCCACAAGTTGGACAACAATTTAAATTAAATTAACTTATATTGGACAACAAAGCAAAGCTCATTATAGAAAGATACACCCACCAGTGCAGGCCTATCAATACTACATCTTTCAGCTGAGCAACAAACTTTCTATGCCCTTTTATCCTGAGTCTTATAAGACCACAGTACTCAGAGGTACAATGATCACTGCTCAGAGATCTCATGAAGTCACATGAAATGCATTTCACATCATACCACCCTGTGGCACTCCTATTACCATGGTACAAGAAGACGATGATGATGACACCCTTACACACTGAATCCCTTGTATTCTCTCCGAGGCAAGTGAGCTTTAGAGGTTGAAAGTCACCCAAAAAGAAGTGGCCATCAACCTCCAATGCATTTGAAGGACTACACAACATAAGAAACACTGGTTGTGTCTAGACTGGCAAGTTTTTCCACAAAAGCAGCTGCTTTTGTGGAAAAACTTGCCAGCTGTCTACACTGGCCGCTTGAATTTCCACAAGAACACTGACGATCTCATGTAAGAAATCAGTGCTTCTTGCGGAAATACTAAGCTGCTCCCGTTCGGGCAAAAGTCCTTTTGCGCAAAAGCTTTTGCGCATAAGGGCCAGTGTAGACAGCTCAGATTTGTTTTGCGCAAAAAAGACCCAATCGCGAAAATGGCAATCGGGGCTTTTTTGCGCAAAAGCGCGTCTAGATTGGCACAGACGCTTTTCTGCAAAAAGTGCTTTTGCGGAAAAGCGTCCGTGCCAATCTAGACGCTCTTTTCCGCAAATGCTTTTAACAGAAAACTTTTCCGTTAAAAGCATTTATGGAAAATCATGCTAGTCTAGACGTAGCCACTGTGTTTATGTCATGAGGTTATGGAAGTCATTGAATCTGTGACTACCAGAGATGACCATGACATTTTCTGCTTCAACCCCTGGGGATGCCTGTGGGAACCCCAGTAGGGTTCCAGAGAGGGGCAACAGCTTCCTGAGGGGGCGAGTAGCTGGAGGTATCCTATTTTCCCTTTGGGATAAATATGGTCAACCTGCAGCTTCCAGATGCTGTAGGCAGAGAGGGAACCCCACAGCTCCCAGCCACCACAGTGGTGGGGGAGACCACGGAGACACAGCAACCATGGGTGCTTAATCACTTCAAGTTTCTCTAATGTAAATGATTTTCTATGCTTCTTGCTTGCAGAAGCAGATATATCACTTTCCTTATGCTTTTCACTCATGATAAGGGATACAGTAACACATAGCAAGATACAATATCTAACAATTCAGTACAAGACATTGCAGTTTAACACAAACACGTGAATGACTTGAGTGAGGGGACGAATGCTGTGATCACATGTACAATGTAGTCAGTCATCTGCTCATGCATAGAGTACAACTCCCACTAGGGCATCAGCTGGAACCTGGAAGTGCTCCTGTCAGCCCCTCTTTGTTGGGCTGCTGAGAGCCACATGTGCCTGGAGGCTCTAGCCCGCACTTGTTAGCAGCTGGGACCAGGACATAAGGTTGGGGGTGAAAGGGGACTGGATTATAGCAGGAAGGAGAGGTGTTTGGCTCTGGAGAAGGGAAAGAGAGGACAGGTAAGGGGGCTTTTGCAGCCGACGGTTGAGTTTCCCCAGCTGGCTGGTCACGCTATGTGGGGCTTCCCCTGCCTCCTTACAAAGCAGCGGAGGTTTGCTGCTCGTCGTGCCGTTTCCCGGTGACCCCCTCTGGCCAGACACAAGGCATCCGGCCAGAGGGGGTCACCGGGGAATGGCGCGGCGAGCGGCAAACCTCTGCCGCTTTGCAGGGAGGCAGGAGAAGCCTTGTGCAGCTGCTGGCATGTGTTAAGTGAGGAATTATTGTACTGAGAACACTAGCCAGGTCACACGAATCCAGTCCAGGTTTTGATTCAGATAGCTGCAAAGGGGGAAACTGCATGTTGTGGTGTTCTGAGAACTACAGGATTAAACCAGTGGTCTGTGGAATCTTATTTTATTGCATCTGTGTGATTCATTCCAGGAGTTCCTAATCCGTTAGGATGCAACACATTTCTCATGAGTTCTGTTTGAAATGTGTTGGTGAAATGCTACAGCTGGTGGGAAGGGCCACAGAGGTACTTTTGCAACTAATAAACTGTGTTGTGAATCATGTTTTCACAGAAAAATTCCACATACCTCCAGTTCTACAGCTTTTATTAAAATGAATAAGTTGCTTTCTATAAAACAAAGGAAGCAGTTTAGCATTATTTAACTTGGATTGTAAAAGACATTATAAAGTAGGTTCTTCAGAGGAACACCTAAGGCACACAGCTGCTACTGAATTTCACCTTCCTTTCCAGATTTATGAGCCCAACCCCCCAGCCAAGTTCCAGGGCCTACACTGCTGTTTATTAGTGCCATCATACAAGTCTACAAACCCACACTCTGAGATTCTCCACCACAGTTTCAACAATTCCTGGGTGTTGAAGCTCTTGGTCCTTTTTGAAAGTCTCAGCCTGGAAGAACTGTAGGAAGTATGTATTTTTAAATCTCTGAGGGATTGTCCCAGAAAAGTGAAGAGTGCAGCTCCTGTTTTTTTCAAGGGAGCACTCAGAACTCTTCAGGAGGTGCTTAGTACCAGGCAGGGTGCAGCACTAATGTTGCATGTTCTGTTTTTCTCATAGCATGCAACACTGAGATGCAGGGTTGTATAAATTACAGCATTCATTTTCCATGACACAAACGTAGATGTGGTACTCCTAAAGTCCATTCCCAAATTTATGACATCAGTATTATCCCAAGCATACAGATTGGCTGCTTGCACTGAAATGAGAGGAGAAATGATTTGGTTTGGGGTTTTTTCTCTTGCACCTCAGATAAGAGGTGACAGAGAAAGCTGCAAGATTCCATGGATATCCCCTGGGAAGAATTAGTGTACCTCTTGTACTGTTTCCTTTCATCTATTCTAACAAGTAATTCAGGCTGAAAGTGTATGGGTTAGTCTTACTGTAGAGAAAAACATAAATAGTGAATAGACTGGAACAACCTAGAATGTATATTTACATTTTATGTTTGGTGCATAATGAACCCCACAGTACTTTGCAAACAATAAGCTAGGTTCTTATGACATTTTATTTAGTAAGGCACAGAAAAATGACTAGAATATTAGATTTGCCCCTTGAATTTGGGAAGTGCCATAGGATCTTTAGCTTTTTCCGGGAATGCCAACAATGGCTCAGTTTAAGCTTTCAAGTAGAAAATTTTTCTTGCAGTGTGGCAGGAATACTGCAGTGTTATGTTTAATGTTTGCAAAGTAAACTTAGCCACGGTTATCTCATCAATAGATAACTCAGTTATTCTAGGAATCTGCTTGATGATTTGAACAAACCATCACTACATACCCAGAGTATAATTTCAGATTAGGAAATGCCTTGTTTTTTACATTTATAGATAATTCACACTACAAAGACTTGCATAGTGTATTGTTCATCTGTAAACACCTTGTTATGTTTTTAGGATCATTTACATTAAATCTATTAAGACAAAGGGTCTCCCCCCAGAATACAACAGCTTCTTCCAGCATAACAAAGACTGTGCATTGGGAGTCTCTTGCCCACCCCTGCCCCGCCCCTCGCCGTCCCCTCCCCCGCTCCATGGTAGAATTCTGCCTGAGGGGAGGTTTGCTAAGTATTAGCAGCTTCCTTCTTCTGAGGGAGCTTGAACTTGATAGTGCAGCCCCAAAGTTGACAAAGCTGGCTTGGGAGAGGACATGAGCTAGCAAATTGCCCGGGCAGCTTCTCTTGGCAGGCAGGTGTTGAACTACAGTCTAAATCTGCCTTTTGCTCTCAGGGTATGTCTACACTACCCTCCTAGTTTGAACTAGCGGGGTAATGTAGGCATGCCGCACTGGCAAATGAAGCCCGGAATTTGAATTTCCCGGGCTTCATTTGCATAAGCGGGGAGCCGCCATTTTTAAAACCCCGCTGGTTCGAACCCCGTGCAGCGCGGCTACACGGGGCTCAAACTAGGTAGTTCGAACTAGGCTTCCTATTCCGAACTACCACGAGGTGTACCCGTAGTTCGGAATAGGAAGGCTAGTTCGAACTACCTACTTCGTGCCCCATGTAGCCGCGCTGCACGGGGTTTGAACCAGCGGGGTTTTAAAAATGGCGGCTCCCCGCTTATGCAAATGAAGCCCGGGAAATTCAAATTCCGGGCTTCATTTGCCAGTGCGGTATGCCTTCATTACCCCGCTAGTTCGAACTAGTGGGGTAGTGTAGACATACCCTCAGAGAGCAGAAAAGCCTAATCAAGGAGGGTACGTCTACACTGCAAAGTTAATTCGAACTAACAGCCTTTTGAATTAACTTTAATAGGGGCTACACATACAAACCACTAATTCGAATTTAAATCAAACTAGCGGAGCGCTTAATTCGAACTAGGTAAACCTCATTCTACGAGGATTAACACCTAGTTCGAATTCCGTAGTTCGAATTAAGGGCTGTGTAGCTAGTTGGAAGCTAGCTCTTCCCAGGTTGCCCTGGTGGCCACTCTGAGCCAAACCAGGGAAACTCTTCTGTCCTCCTCCTGGCCCTGGAGCCCTTAAAGGGGCATGGTCTGGCTACAGTGCTTGTGCCAGTTGCAAGCCTGCCAGCACCCAGCCAGCAGACCCTGCACCTGGCACAGCATGAGCCAGCCACCCACTGCCACCCAGCCCTCTGCTTCTTCCCAGGATCAGGCTGGAGGTTCACAGGAGCCTGCCCAGGGCCACCAGAGGTGGGCGCCCGCCTGGTATAGTCCGGAGATCGTGGACCTCATTGAGGTTTGGGGGGAGGCCTCCAATGTCCACGATCACCGCACTAGGCATAGGAAAGCGGCCATCTAGGGCAGGATAGCTGCCAGCCTGGCCACCAAAGGCCACATGTGAACCCAGGAGCAGGTTTGCATGAAAATCAAGTTGGTCCAGTGAGACCCCTGATCCTGAGCCCAGAGCTTAGAACATAAGAATGGCCGTACTGGATCAGACCAAAGGTCCATCTAGCCCAGTAGCCTGTTTGTCGACAGCGGCTAACACCAGGTACCCCGGAGGGGATGGACTAAAGACAATGACCAAGTGATTTGTCTCGTGCCATTCATCTCCAGTCTTCCACAAACAGAGGCCAGGGACACCATTCCTACCCCCTGGCTAATACCACTCCATGGACCCAACCTCCATGAATTTATCTAACTTCTCTTTAAACTCTGTTATAGTTCTAGCCTTCACAGCCTCCTGTGGCAAGGAGTTCCACAGGTTGACTATGCACTCTGTGAAGAAGAACTTTCTTTTATTAGTTTTAAGCCCGCTACCCATTAATTTCATTTGGTGTCCTCTACTCCTTATATTATGGGAACTAATGAAGAACTTTTCTTTATTCACCCTCTCCTCACCACTCATGATTTTATAGACCTCTGTCATATCCCCCCTCAGTCTCCTCTTTTCTAAGCTGAAAAGTCCCAGTCTCTTTAGCCTCTCTTCATATGGGACCTGTTCCAAACCCCTAATCATTTTAGTTGCCCTTTTCTGAACCCTTTCCAAGCCCAAAATATCTTTTTTTCAGGTGAGACAACCACATCTGTACACAGTACTGAAGATATGGCGTACCATAGTTTTACACTTCCCCTCCTCCTTCTTCCCCTGGCTTCCCCTTTCCAGCTCCCTCCTCCCAGGTTTTCCCCTCCCCTTTCCCACTCTCTCTCTTCCACCTCCTTTTCCCAGTCTCCCCAGAGGTTAATCCATCCCCCCTAGTTTTGTTAAATAAAGAGAGTTTCTATTTTTGAACACACATGTCTTTTATTTTTTACATCAGGAAGGGGGGTTAGGGAGGGGTAAGTGGAAGGAATGGGGCATGAGGTGAGGGAGGAATGGGGCACGAGCCCCTGATGGGGAGGACTGTGGTGGCTCTGCGAGCTCCTTGGGGTGGAAGCTCTCCTGCAGGGCCTCCTGGATCCTGACAGCCCCCCGATTGACCCTCCCCCGGATGGCAGCCTGTGGCAAGTGCATCCGGGCTGATGGCTGAGTGCTGTGATGTGCCGAGTGCGGGTACTGGGGGCACTCCAAGACAGGACTGCTTTGCTGTCCCTCATCGAGGTAGACAAGCAAGTGGGGAACCCTGAGAACTGTCTGTCCGGGGAGGGGGACGGGTCCCTTTAAGCACAGCCCTCGGCTAGCCTGAGACAGCAGCTCCACACTCTAAGTCCAAATCTGATGCCCTGCCGGCACTGGTTCCGGCCAGCCTTAACTTTGGTTCAGGGTCCACTCAATGTGGACATGCTAGTTCGAATTAGCAAAACGCTAATTCGAATTAGTTTTTAGGTCTAGATGCACTAATTCTAATTAGCTTATTTCGAATTAACTAATTCGAATTAAGTTAGTTCGAATTAATGCTATAGTGTAGACATACCCGGACATAGTCTATGTCGTCAGTAGGCTGGTAGATTAGTTCTGTGATGCTTACAGCAAGTGAATCAGTTACAGCCTTCTTTTTCCTTATCTTCTTCATATATACCAGGGGTCTCAGACTCCCTCTGCCAGAGCAGTTGCACAAGCTGGCCCAGGAGTACTAGGAGTAGGGAGGGGCGGGGGGAGAGGACCACCATGAGGAGTGCAGGGGGGACCAACTGCTGCTGCACCAGGCCCCAGGAAATCGCCGAGGCTACTCCCTTGGGGGACAGGGTGCCATGGGCAGAGTGGGAGATTGATGGCAGGAAGGACCATGGCTTGGAGGATGGGAACAGATAGGCCTCTCCATTACCCAGCCCACTGGTATTCCTGGACTGGATTGCACTACTGTTCTAGCTGGGGATGGTCCTTGATATATACAAAGCTTTGATACCTAACTCTGATGGTGTCTCATTTGTAGATCTCAAAATGTTGTACAAAGGAAGATAAATTTTCTCAATTTAACATGTGGGAACTCTGTGGTTCAGAGAGGTGAACTGATTTGCCAGAGATAGCTACACACATATATATGTATCATACATGTGCAGGACATTCAAGTGTTAATTAATAACTTTTACAGGACTAATAGTTGCCTCTTCCTACACTGGAAAATGCATTTTCCTATGGCTGTAACCCTTATCCTCCCATATACTCTTTCTTTCCCAGTGTTTGCCAGACTCACTCGTGTTAAATTTTAAATTGAAACTAAAAAACGAATTCAGGTAAGAATTGTGTCTTCAGTGAAACAACTAGCACACTTTGGGGGCTAAAGTAGAAAACAAATAATTAAGCTACAATTAGAGAACAGTTGCAACATTTTAGTTGCTTTTATTTTTTAAAGTCTTTATATGCTTTACTATTTTGGACCCATTTGGTTATGTAAGAGACAGCAAGCATGAACTGGCTACAGCTAATAGGCTATTTCTGTCTGTATAATTCAGAGTACATGCTAATATTACATTTTATCCACTTATCTTTCAGATTAATTGGAAATGCATCAGTAGCACTTAAGGAACTTGTAGGCAACCAGAGCAGATCTCTTCCCTTCAAGCTTATTCCCCTGCTAAATGAAAGGGGAGAGAACATTGGAGTGAGTGATTTCCTTAGCTTTGTTTTACTCATGTATTGAATTATATGCCTTAACAAGAGGGTTTAATAAGAAACAATAACATTTCAAGATTATTTTAGTTTGCTTTATAGATAAAATTATTAGTGATTTTATAGGCAAAAGCACCGAGTGGAAAGACAAGTAGGCTGTGTCTACACTGCACCCTTTTTCCGGAAAAGGGATGCAGATTAGACCAGTCAGAATTGAAAATCCACGGGGGATTTAAATATCCCCCACAGCATTTACATGGCTGCCGCTTTTTTCCGGCTTGGGGATAAGAAATCCTCCGGAAAAGGGCTTATTTTCCGGAGAATCGCTTCTAGACTGGCGCTTTTCTCTGGCTTATCCCCAAGCCGGAAAAAAGCGGCAGCCATGTAAATGCAAATGCCATGGGGGATATTTAAATCCCCCGCAGATTTGCAATTCCGACTGGTCTAATCTGCATCCCTTATCCGGAAAAGGGGTGCAGGGTAGACACAGCCGTAATGTATAACTACCGCAACACCATCTAAATGTTTTTCAATACAGATAAAAACATTTTAATTAAAGATATTATTGAAAACAAACATGTACCATGACATAAAGTATATTAATGAAAATCAATGTAGCACCAGGCTTTCTGATGGGGGAAAAAGGAGGCAAATGCCCAGGGCACCTGGTGATTCGGAAGGGTCCAGGGCTCCTGACTGCTGCTACCAGAATGACAGCAGTGGCCACGGGAAGCTCTGGGCCCTTTAAATCATTGCCAGAGCCCTGCACAGTACACTGCAGATAGTGCTGAGGGTAGTTGGGGAGGGGGAATGGTGCGCTCCAGGCAGCGCTGAGAACTGACTACCCCAGCCCTGCCCATTCTGCCCTAGACTCCCCTCCCCTTCTGGTAAGATAAAGCTGCCCACCTAAACCCTACCCAAGAGCTTGGAAAGTCTATCAGCTTCCCTGAATAACACTGGATGTATAGAGAAAAATGGCATTTACTTGCTTAATTTCTACTTTGAGCTCCCAGATGCAGGTTTTGCTGCATATCTTGTAAAAATCAACTGCTATGATAGGCCTTTATTCTGTAAAGCACCTAATAAATCTGTTTAGTCCATGCCACTTCAGAACAGCACTTAAATACTTCTTAAAGTTAAGCCTGTGTGTCCCAGGATGCACCCCCTGTCATGGGGTGTGACACCCCCGCAATAACAACCTCACAATTTGATATCCCTTACTGAGGGGCAATACAGCCCCACGGGCCTACTCCAAAAGTTCAGAGCCCCTGCTACAGGGAAAATATGGCCCACAGGGCTAGTCCAAAAGTTCAGTGGCCTCGAGGCCTGAGTAGCCAGGGTGCTCTCCCTGGCTGTTGGAGAGCCAACCATCAGCTGGGGTGAGGGTAGGGGGACCCAGGCCCTTCCACTCCATTGGGTCCCGACCCTGGGCCCTGTTGGCAGTGGTAATTGCACTGCCATCTGAACAGGAAGTCTGCCCAAAACACGCTAAACTCCCAGCGGGGTATCCCTCCGCCCCGGGCCCCTTCCTACCTTCTCTGGTGGGGTTCAGTCTCCAGCATAGGGCATAACATACCTGTCCCTTGTGGCTGTCCCCCCTGTCACAGGGTAGTCTCTGGAGTTGCAGCAGTAGCACCTGTGATGGGATCTGCGGCTCCAGAGAAAACTGTGGCTGCGATGGCTGCTCGGTTTGTTCCTCCAACGGCAGCAGCTGGCGTTGCTGCTCGGAGGATGACTGCTTCTACCAGGCTGGTTCAGGAGTTCCAGTCTAAACTCCCTCCCTGCTTGCAGCTCCCCTTGAAGGAGCTGGCTTCGGCCTTTTATACAGTCCCCACGCTGGGAGCATGCCCAGTTGGCTAAGTGGGGCTTCCTCCACCCATAAGCCTTTTTTTTACCCCTCTCTCTCTAGTGTGGTTAATTGCTGTCCTGAACAGGGATGCTTTCCGGCATCAGGATCATAGTACATCTTTGCACTGTAGCTGAGTTTATATTCCTGGCAATACACTCTTATGTGCTCAGAGACAAGAGCAAGACTTTAGTGCCAATTTGATATACCTTCTCTGGAGCAATTCAGAATAATTGTATTTTGTCACATACACTTTTGTTGATTCTTTGTTATATCTTGTTAATGCTTTAATGATGAAAAGTGCAATGAAGTGCTGCAGACCATGATATAACCAGTATTGAAATGAGACTGGAAAAAAGACACAGTGCTCATTAACAGAGTAGAAACATAGCCTGCAAGTTATCAACCTCCAACTGGACTTGGTGCCACATTGAATAATTTTCTCTTGTTCTGCCTCACATTTACCATTTGTAAAATGGGGATCACACTAACCAGCCTGCAAGGATATTATGAAGCTTTTAATTAAGTAAATGTATAGAGTACCGTTAAATCATTGGAACTCAGTATGATAGTATTTTCTAAATGTCATAAATACAGAATTTCAGTTTCTCAAATACGTTTTCAGATTAGTTGCAAAGGGTGTGGCCTGTAATCTTTGCATGTTTATGCTAATATAGGAGTGGATAATATCTATTTAATTCTTGATTTTTCAGTTTGTCATTGTAATCTGCAGTACAAATAATATTTGTTCACTATTAATGTTTACTTGTAGGACCACTTGTTTATCCTGCTTTAAAACAATGTATTACATATGTAATTGTAAATTTCTACACAGGCAACGATTGATTTAGTGGTGGGATATGAGCCACCAGCTGGGCCTGCAAATCCAAATGATCCAGGGGGAACCATTGCACAAGACACTGAAGGTATATCATTTTTCTTCAAAATATTATATTCACAAGGTCCTGCAAGGGAAACATAGAAATGTTCATCAGAAAGAATGTAAAGTAACTGTCAAGCAAGCATGTCTAAACTGGCTTACGATAAGATAGTCAGACAGTATCAGAACTGAAAAATAGAATTAGTAGTCAGAACTGAAAAATCAGAATTTTGTGTCTTGTTAAAGCTGCAGATAGAACATAAACAACGAGAAGTCCTCTAGCACCTTATAGACTAACAAATTTATTGGATCATGAGCTTTCGTGGGCAAAGACCCACTTCGTCAGATGCATGTAGTGGAAATTCCAGAGGCAGGTATAAATATACAGGTGTAAGAAAAGAGTACCAATCAAGAGTAAGGCTAGAGATAAAGAGGTCAATTTAGTCAGGGAGGATGAGGCCCACTTCTAGCAGCTGATGTGGAGGTGTGAACACCAAGGCTGTGTCTAGACTACATGCCTCTGTCATCAGAGGCATGTAGATTAGACACATAGGCAAAGGCAAATGAAGCCACGATTTAAATGATCGCGGCTTCATTTAAATTTACATGGCTGCCGCGCTGAGCCGACAAACAGCTGATCAGCTGTTTGTCCGCTCAGTGCGCTAGTCTGGACACTCCCCTGCCGACATCAAAGCCCTTTGTCGGCAGCCCCGTTATTCCTCGTGGGATGAGGTTTACCGGGGCTGCTGACAAAGGGCTTTGATGTCGGCAGGGGAGCGTCCAGACTAGCGCGCTGAGCGGACAAACAGCTGATCAGCTGTTGGTCGGCTCAGCGTGGCAGCCATGTAAATTTAAATGAAGCCACGATCATTTAAATTGCGGCTTCATTTGCCTTTGCCAAAACAACAAATCTACATGGCTCCGTCGACGGAGCCATGTAGTTTAGACATACCCCAAGAGAGGAGAAACTGCTTTTGTAGTTGGCTAGCCAGTCATAGTTTTTGTTTAATCCTAAATTGATAGTGTCAAATTTGCAAATGAATTGTAGCTGTGCAGTTTCTCTCTGGAGTGTTTTTGAAGTTTTTTTGTTGGAGAATGGCTACTTTTAAATCTGTTACTGTGTGTCCAGGGAGATTGAAGTATTCTCCTACAGGTCTTTGTATGTTGCCATTCCTGATATCTGATTTGTGTCTGTTTATTCTTTTATATAGGGACTGTCCAGTTTGGCTGATGTATATGGCAGAGGGTCATTGCTCGCACATGATGGCATATATTATATTGGTAGATGTGCAAGGGAATGAGCCTGTGATGGTGTGGCTGATGTGGTTAGGTCCTGTGATGGTGTCACTAGTGTAGATATGTGGGCAGAGTTGGCACTGAGGTTCATTGTAGAGATTGGTTCCTGAGTTAGAGTTCCTGTGGTGTAGTGAATAGCTGCTGGTGAGAATTTGCTTCAGGTTGGCAGGCTGACTGTGGGTGAGGACTGGCCTGCCTCCCAAGGTCTGTGAGAGTGAGGGATCATTGTCCAGGATGGGTTATAGATCATTGATGATGTATTAGAGAGGTTTTAGCTGGGGACTGTAGGTGATGGCCAGTGGTGTTCTGTTATTTTCTTTGTTGGGCTTATCTTGTAGCAGGAGGCTTCTGGGTACACGTCTGGCTCTGTCAATCTGTTTCATCACTTCCTCAGGTGGGTATTGTAGTTTTAAGAATGCTTGGTAAAGATCTTGTAGGTGTTTGTCTCTGTCTGAGGGGTTGGAGCAAATGCGGTTGTACCTTAGTGATTGGCTGCAGACAATGGATCGTGTGGTGTGTCTGGGATTGAAGCTGGAGGCATGTAGGTAAGCATAGAAGTCAGCAGGTTTTCAGTATAGGGTGGTGTTTCTGAGACCATCACTTATTCACACTGTAGTGTCCAGGAAGTGGCTCTCTTGTGTAGACTGGTCCAGGCTGAGGTTGATGATGGGGTGGAAACTGTTGAAATCACGGTGGAATTCTTCCAGAGCCTCCTTCCCATGGGGCCAGATGATGAAGATGTCATCAATGTAGTGTAAGTAGAGGAGGAGGGGCGCTAGTGGACAAGAGCTGGGAAAGCGTTGTTCCAGGTCAGCCATAAAAATGTTGGCATATTGTGAGGCCATGCGGGCAGGGCCAGATTAAGGTATGGGCTATCCGGGCAGCTGCCCAGGGTGCCAACCTATGGGGGGGCACCCGGCTCCCAGATCGTGGGCTGCAGTAGCTCCCAGCAGCCACACTGCAGTGGCCGCCTGGGGCGGGAGCCACGTGTATTCCCACAGCGCCGGCCAGTAGTGTCCTTTGCCCTGCGGCCGCGGGGCCCAACACGGCCAGGCTCGACCCACCCTGGGTGGCCCTGGGCTGGGCAGGGTCGGGCATGTGAGTCCTGACGCCACCAGCTCTGCACGCCCTCCCCCACACGCTGGGCGGGGGCGGGGCCGCGTATGCGCCCTCTCCCATGTGCCAGCACGGGGGTGGGGCCGCGCATGCACCCTCCCCCAACCAGGGGCTCAATTAAACTGTCTGCCCGGGGTGCCAGATTGGTTTGTTCCGGCCCTGCATGCGGGTGCCCATAGCAGTGCCACTGGTTTGAAGGTATAAATTGTCCCCAAATCTGAAATAGTTATGGGTGAGGATAAAGTCACAGAGCTTGGCCCCAGTTGTGCCATGGCATCATCAGAGATACTGTTCCTGACAGTTTGTATTCCATCTACATGTGGGATGTTGGTGTAGAGAGCCTCTACATCCATGTTGGCTAGGATGGTGTTTTCTGGAAGATCACCAATGCATTGTAGTATTCTCAGGAAGTCAGTGGTGTCTCGGAGATAGCTGGGAGTGCTGCTGGCATAGGGTCTGAGTAGAGAGAATGTCCTGCAGTGAGAGTGCCAATGCCTGAAGTGATGGGGCGTCCAGGATTTCCCAGTTTATGGATCTCGGGTGGTAGATAGAATAACTCTGGTTGGGGTTCTAAGGGTGTGTCTGTGTAGATTTGTTCCTGTGTTTGTGTAGGGAGTGTCTTGAGCAGATGGTGTGATTTCTTTGAGTACTCCTCAGTGGGATCTGAGGAAAGTGGCCTGTAGAATGTGGTACTGGAGAGTTGTCTGGCAGCCTCTTTTTGGTAGTCTGACCTATTCATGATGACAACAGCACCTCCTTTATCAGCCTCTTTGATTATAATGTCAGAGTTGTTTCTGAGGTTGTGGATGGCATTGCATTCTGCACAGCTGATGTTATGGGGGAAGCGATGATGCTTTTCCACAATTTCTGCCTGTGCATATCGGCGGAAGCATTCTATGTATTGGTCCAGTCTGTCATTTTGACTGTTAGGAGGAGTCCATGCAGAATTCTTCTTCTTGTACTGTTGGTAGCAGGGTATCTGTGTGTCAGTGTTGTGTTGAAAATATTCCTTGAGTCAGAGATGGTGAAAGTAGACTTCCAGATCACCACAAAACTGTAGCATGTTTGTGGGGGTGGTGAGGCAAAAAGAGAGTCCCCGAGATAAGACAGACTTTTCTGCTGGGCTGAGTGTGTAGTTGGATAGATTGACGATATTGCTGGGTGAGTTAAGGGTACCACTATTTTGACCCTATGTGGCAAGTAGGGCTATTAACTAATAGTCCAGTACCCAGGTCGAGTTATGCTAGTGCACAAGTAAAGATATAATCTTTTAAAAAATTGAAATAGTAGAAGAATATGGCTAACAGATATGATATAATCTACTAAAAGTTATGGCAAGAATTCCACTATTATATTTACTTGCTATCTGTCTTTGAAAGTTTATATTCACTTGTGGTCTATCAGGAGAAATGCCTTTCTATGTTCTGTATCACCAAATATCAGTTAGACAAAATAAAGGCACTGTCAAGTTTTTTTTCAGTATAACAAATTCAGCAGTATGTTACTTCTAAAAGTAATGGAGGCTCTCTTTTATTTAATAAAGAACTAAATGAAGATAGCAAGTGGCGGTGTTTTCTTTATGAACTTTACATCATTAATCTGACATGCTTTGAGCTGTGTTTTGTTTGGCAACAAAGCAATGGGTTAATATCAATTTCATGACAGGGTTTGTTTTTTGATTAAATCATTGATACCAGCAATTGACACCTTGTGTGGATATTTATACTTTGCTTATCTCAAGCAGTTTTATTCAAAATTATTTATTATGTTTATTTCAAATTCCTCCACCCCTCTTGTTAATTCCTGTTTTGCGTCATGAATAGATTTCATTTATATAAAAGCAGTACAAATAGGGTCTGGCTGAGATTAATTGAAGAATATACAGTATTTTACTTACGTGAAGAAAGCAAGATCTATGGGTATGTCTACACTACCACCCTAGTTCGAACTAGTGTGGTAATGTAGGCAACCAGAGTTGCAAATGAAGCCCGGTATTTGAATTTTCCGGGCTTCATTTGCATCTCGCCGGGCGCCGTCATTTTTAAATGTCCACTAGTGCGGACTCCGTGCCGTGCGGCTACACGCGGCACGGACTAGGTAGTTTGGAGTAGGCTTCCTATTTTATGAGTAACGGTAGTTCGGAATAGGAAGCCTAGTCCAAACTACCTAGTCCGTGCCGCGTGTAGCCGCGTGGCACAGAGTCCGCACTAGCGGACATTTAAAAATGGCGGTGCCCGGCGAGATGCAAATGAAGCCCAGGAAATTCAAATCCCGGGCTTCATTTGCAACTCTGGTTGCCTACATTACCACCCTAGTTCGAACTAGGGTGGTAGTGTAGACATACCCTATGTTATTTGTGTATGATCCAATTACTGAGGGAGAGAATGACCTTCATTTCAAAGCATTATGTCTGACTCCCACCGATTAGAATAAATTATGTAGCTTAAACTGAAGAGTCAGGATAAGTGGTCACCATAACCCCAGTTTCCAAAGAGACCAATTCCCCTGTATCTGTGTCAAAGCTGGTATGGAGCAAGGCAATAGGGCCCATGCTCTGCATTTGCACTATTAAATATTTCTATAAATTGAAGTCCTCCAAAGTCACATATAAAGATGCAGATTTTTAGAAATTCCTCAACCCATGAGATCAGAGGTCTATAAAAAAAATTAAACACATTCAAGTTAACTACTGTAAACCTATTCCCTTTGGGTCATATCTTCCCCTTAATTGTGTAGGAGTAGAGGGCACTTTGAAGGAGAATCTGTGTGATTCTGATGTTCAAATAAACAGCAGGATTTGGGAGAGTCATGTTTTGTACCCACACACCTGCTCCACATGCAGCCCAGCATAACTTGACTGCACAAGCTGTATTTGAGGGTGGGGTTGTCCCACAAAGGATGGAAGGCTGGACAAGCCATTGCTATGCAAATTCTTTGGTTCTAATCCATTTAATTTATCTTGCATTATTGTTAAAAAGGATTGTGTGAAAATAGCAAATATTTTTAAAAATCAGTTTCAATTCTGGTCCATTTCATGGCTTCAAAATACTGCTTTGAATGAACTGATAGGTTCTCTAGGAAGCATGCCACATTGTAAAACAGTGCATAAATTGCAGTAATATAATTCTGATAATCTCCAAAGTTTTTTTTCCCAAATTGGTCCTGTTTTCAAAGTAAATAAAGATGACAATATACGAAGCTGTTAGTGTTGTTGGACTTCATGACTGAAGATATTATTCTCCCTGAGTTACCAGTTATACTCTCTTTTCACTAGTCCTAGTATTGAGTGGTTGTCTTTCACTTTGGTGGCATATCAGTCCTTAACCAGCCCTGCAGCCGATTCTGAAATTTGCTTATGCCTGAAACTAACTGCTTCACTGTAGCATTCAGCAAATATTGTTGATGGTATTTAATGTTGTAGTTTTGAAGTCAGTCTCAGATTCTGGCCTCTTACCATTACTGAAATTCAGTTAGTACTTCCCAGAATGCCTGTTGCATAGTCTGCAGTATGCTTATGGATTTAGTGTATAAGTGAGACAGGAGAGTTTTCTATGTAAAACATATGCTTACAGGCCAAGGTGTAACCTTTCCCCACAGTTACAGAAACCTGTTCTTCGAGTTTGCCTCTAGGGATGTGTAATCTGCAATCTTTGGATTGCATTGTAAAATGTGAATCAGTTAGGTCTTTATAATAAAGACAGAAATTAAAATGATACATTTCTTAGGTGATGTCTCGACCCCATTGAAGTCAATGGGAATTTTGCCTGGGGTGGGTAGTAGATATCATAAACTAACAAAGACTTCGGTGAAAATTTCTAAAATTCAGAATAGCATTATGCAAACTTTGATTTGAACTACAAAAGTATTACTCAAAACCAGTTAATATCTGGTATGTGTGACCATTTCAGATAGATAAATGCACTTTAATGCAGTCACCTCTGGAGAAAAACACAGAAGCCTTAAATGTTCAGCAACTCTCCATAAAACTTAGGTCAGCAAAACAAATTACCAAACACAACTTTGTTAGTTAACTTTTTCATATGTTCAGTTCATTTCCTATAGCTCTGTGAAGTCAAATAAATTGCTACCATCTAGTCTCAGAAATGCAGGTGAAGTAATAAGGTGAGCTGTATAACCAGGTAGTTGAATGGCCAGTGTGGGAGACAGATTATGACACAGATATTAGCAAGATGAAAGTGCATATTGTTGAAATGTACAGACAAATTAAGTATATGTTACTTCGCCTATGTATCCAGGGACATATTTTATTAAGGACATTCACAAGGACATTAAATTTTTTCCTTCACATGCAGACTGACAGGGTAGGTCTAGACTACAGGCTTTTGTTGACAGAAAAAGAGCATCTAGACTACAGCCACTTCTGTTGATAAAGCAAGCCGCTTTTTCGACAGAGAGGCTAGACACTCTCTTTTGAAAAAGCACAGTGTGGATGAAATAGTGCCTTTTTTTGACATAACTGTGTTGAAAAAAGGCGTTATTCCTCGTAGAATGAGGTTTACCGCTGTCGACAACACTGTCGCGTTCTGTTGACTTATGGTTGACAGAACTCGGCGGTAGTGTAGACGCAGGTATAGTTTTGTCGGCAAAAGTCCACTTTTGTCGACAAAACCCTGTAGTCTAGACACACCCGCAAAGTACATACAGAAGTTCAGTAGAGGTTAATTCACGATGCCCGCATATATAACATTAGCTTTCATAAAGTTTGCTTCTCTCCCTAAACTTCAGTCATTTATCTGGAACAGTGCTTTTCAGCATTGGTGCTGCAGGACTACTGATCACAACTAGGGGCTGCTGGACTTAGTACCACCCAGATCTCCAGCAGCTGAGCTATCTTTATGTAAAATCAGATGTTATTCTCTTTAGCAACAAGACATCCAGGTAATTCAATATCACCTGATATCCAGTGGGATAATGGAGAGAGAGGTGTGGTACATCTCTAAGGATTATAGAACATTTTTTTGGCTGGAAAATATACTGGTACTAGTCTAAGGTTTTTTTCCTAAGTTCTCAAATAGTGTTGTTTTTCAAGATAATTAAAAAAAATTGATCCCATACATCAGGCATGTCCAAAGTCCGGCCCGCGGGCCAAATGCGGCCCGTGGTCGGATTTAATACAGCCCCCCGCTTCTCCTGGCTCCCTGGTGCTTTTTTTAACTGGCGCGCGCAGCGCGCCGCTTCGGGCCGCCGCCGCCGCCACCGCCGTGGTCCCAGACCCTGCCCCTGCACTCCGCTTTGGGGCTGAGAGTGCGGGGACAGCCCCCACTTCCTCCCCCTCTCTTGGCTCCCCGGCGCTCCTCTGAACTGGCGCCGCTTCCGGCCGCGCCGCCGCCGTCCATGGCGGCCGCTGCGGTCCTAAAGTCTTCCATGTAGGGCACGTCTGCAGCACCGCTCCCCCACTTGGCTACGGGTTCGCCCTGCCCCCGGGCCGCCGTGAGGCCAGCGTGCCCTGCGCTCTCCGCCTGCCTCTGACCCTGCAGGCCCTCTACCTTGGGGCTGAGAGTGCAGGGACGGACTCCGCAGCTGCTGAGATCAGGGACGGACTCCGCAGCTGCTCAATCTCAGTATCTGTGATTGGCCCTGCGCACTGTCAGCTTCCTGGTGGGCTCAGGCACGTGGAGCTGCGAACATTAGAGACTTCGCCCCAAACGGGCTCAGGCACGTGGAGCTCATCATTAGAGACTTCGCCACAAACAGCCACAAAGGCAAGAGAATTCTTGTTGGGCAGTGTATTAGTGCAGTGTATTACTTGGGCAGTGTATTAAACCTCTGGCACTGCACTCACATGATCCCTTCCCCTTCTGGTCAATTTAAAAAAATGGCGACTGTAAATAAGAGAAGGAAAGTTGACAGTGAGGGCCGCCGCTTCCAGGACAGGTGGAAAGTGGAATATTTCTTCACTGAAATAGAGAATCACTGTGTTTGTCTGATATGCCAAGAGACTGTGGCTGTTTATAAGGAATTTAATGTCAAGAGACACTACCAGTCGAGACATAGCACATACGACAAGCTAACAGGGCACGACCGCAGTGAAAAGTTGAAGCAACTTGAAGCTGTTTTAATGTCACAACAGAAATTTTTCATAAGAGCCCGTGAGTCAAATGAAAATGCCACAAGGGCGAGCTATGAGGTGGCAACGTTAATTGCTAAAAATTGCAAATCTTTTGCTGAGGGTGACTTTATCAAAGAATGCGTTATGAAAATGGTTGAGAATATCTGTCCCGAGAAGAAGCAAAAGTTTGCCAACATTTGCCTGGCTCGTAACACTGTAGCACGGAGAATTGAAGAGATTTCATCAGATATTAAGAGACAGTTGACATCCAAAGGAGTGGATTTTGACTTCTTTTCAATAGCCTGTGATGAAAGCATGGACCTATCTGATACAGCTCAGTTGCTGATTTTTATGAGAGGGGTGGACGATGAAATGAATGTGACTGAAGAGCTACTTGACCTCCAGAGCCTTACGGACCAAACAAGAGGAAAAGATTTATTTGTTTCTGTTAGTTCCGCCATAGATGACATGAAACTGCCTTGGAACAAAGTTACTGGGATTATTACTGATGGGGCACCTGCCATGGTTGGTGAACGAAGTGGATTATCAACCCTAATCTGTAACAAGGTGATCGAAGAAGGAGGCAAAGCTATTAAACTCCATTGTATCATTCATCAACAAGTTCTCTGTGCTAAACATCTCAAATATGATCATGTTATGAAACCGGTGCTAAAGACTATTAATTGTATTCGCTCTAAAGCCCTGTGCCACCGCCAGTTTAAACAGTTTCTACTGGACATCCAGGCTGAATACGAAGATGTTTTATATCACAACGATGTAAGATGGCTCAGTTGGGGGTCTGCACTGCAGCGTTTCTACTCTCTCAGAAAGGAAATCGGAGAATTCTTGGAAACAAAGGGACAACCAATGCGAGAACTATCTGATCCTATTTGGCTGGCTGAATTGGGGTTTCTAGTTGACATAACAAAGCATCTGAATGTACTGAACACGAGTCTTCAGGGGAAAGATGCAGCGGTGAACCAGCTTTATTCACACCTCAAAGCCTTTGGGACAAAGCTGCAACTTTTCATAAGGCAGTTGTCACAAACACAGCCCAATACCATACATTTTTCAGCGTTGCAGGAAATAATGAACAGTTTTCCACAGGACAATATCAGTGCGCAAACGAGCAGGTATGCAGCAGACATTGCATCTCTGGCTGGGGAGTTTAAACGGCGCTTTCAGGACTTTGCAGCTATTGAAAAGGAGATCAGCCTTTTCTCCTCTCCATTCTCTGTTGACCCCGAGGATGCTCCAGATCAGCTGCAGCTCAAGCTCATTGAGCTGCATTGTGACAGCGAGTTACGCAGTCGTCACCAACAGCTCTCTCTTGTGAACTTTTACCGCCAACTGGATAAGAGCCGGTTTCAAGAGATTCGAACATTGGCTAAGAAAATGCTGAGCTTGTTTGGCTCAACATATATGTGTGAGAAGACATTCTCTGCTATGAACTTTAACAAGAACCGCGTGAGGACAAGACTAAGTGACTCTCACCTGCGTGACATTTTGCGCATCAAAACCACTGCCTTTGAACCAGACCTAGCCTATGTGCTGCAGTCCAGATCTCAGTTTCACCCTTCACATTAGTGTAGGCAAGTTTTTTTTTTTCAATTGAGATGACTACATTGTAAAATCTCAGTTAATGTCAGTTGGTCTAAATCAGTTATAAATATATTTGGACACAACATGTATAGTTGGTGTTATGTCGTTTGCCGTTTGCAATAAACTTTGCATAAAATAGTTAATTTGCATTTAATTTTAATGGTTCAAAGAATGTCAGGCAAAATGGTCGGCCCTCACGCATGTTCACTTCATCAAATCTGGCCCTCTTTGAAAAAAGTTTGGACACCCCTGACATACATATTTACCCTTAATTTGCAGTTCTGTGTTTAATACCATCTAGACAGCTCCATCCAGAGCCGGTCTTAGAGGTGGGCAAGCTGGGCAGTTGCCTGGGGCCGCCGACAGAGCCCAACCTCCTAAATCCTCCCCACAGGTTTCCCTGGTTACTCCCCATCCTCCGCCCCCCCCCCCTTTTTTTTTCTCGACAAATTTTCCCCGGCATTTGTTTGTTTGGTTTTTTTGCTTGACAAAATTTTGTCCGGTATTTTTTTTAAACCATCTGGCAGCCCTATGGGTGAGCCGGACAGTTGCCCAGGGCAACCAATTGGTTAGGACCAGCCCTGTCTCCATCAGTCTTGTAAAGCTTATAGAACAGAATATTCCTTAATTAACAAAAGAAGTTAAAAACACCTCTGGAACACCCCTGTAATTTGGTTCTTGCGAAGGTTTTACAGTTGTGGGATATTAGTGGATGGGCCAATGTAATATTGCTAAATTTAATTAATTTAAAAGGGTGATATTTAATTGATAGAACCTCCTCGATTCATAAATATTATAGACTAACAAAACATGAACATGGTATCATGAACTTTCGTGGGTATGAAAGCTCATCATACCATCTACATGTTTTGTTAATCTTTAAGGTGCTACTAGACTATTAGTTGTTTTTTAAGTTTTTCCAGTTACAGACTAACTCAGCTACCCCTCTGAAACTTTTAAATATTATAGAGGTGCTATCAGATACAAAGATGAAAACACTAATCTCCTTGGGCAAGTGGGAAAGCATAAAATGTTCAAACCTATTTAAAGCAGGATCCTGATGTAAAAAGTGGTTCTAAATGTTAGAAACCATTTTATTTCCATTAAAATTAACTAACACTGGAGCAGAACTGGTCCCACACCATGTAGCTACTAATCATTAAATGATGTGCCTGGATTCTGCTTTGCCAACAGTTCTGGAAGTGGATTTGATAGATTGAAAGGGGACTCCCTTAGAAAGTCTGCATCTTGGAGGGGAAAAGTATTTAGTTATTGAATTTAAAATACAGAATTAGCCATAGAGAGTCCAACTCCATTAGCTATCAAGAAGAAAGGAAGCACGTTGATTAGAATTGTTGTAATGAAGTACCATTTATGTACTTTTGGTGCAAGTCTTTGACCTCATGCTTTTATTACTGTAATTTTAATATTAAACTGCTTGTTTACTAATTGTGCTGTTTTCCCCTATGTTAGTTGGAGAAGAAGATGGAGGTTATGGGGATGGGACTGATGGTACAGTTGGTGGCATTGCCCCAGCAGTTCCAAGTGACTCAAAGGAAGCCCAGCTTGCTCGGCGCATCACAAAAGGAAAGAAAACTCGACGAATCCTTTCTAACAAACCCCAAGACTTCCAGGTAACTGAGTTTTAAATACCATACTTTTCCTGTGCAGCCTGAGATTATCTGAATGTCAGATACAAGATAAGGTAATGCTTGTAAATGGATACAGATTAACGTAATAGGGTGGACTTCAAACCCATCTTTCAAGCATGTCTGTTAAGTGCAAAAATTCACAAAATGAAATCTAGGAATTTTGCAGTTCTTGCTGAAATATAGGGGGAAACTTATCCATTGCCTAATCATTGACTTTGAACTAGAACACTAAAGATTTCTAATGTCACTTTGGTAAGAGAAGTCCAAAACTCAAGATGCTACCTGAAAATTGTAATTGTGAAATTAAGGTACAAGACAAGTGAAGAAGTAAAACTAGTATTATAATTATTATAGTTGGGAGGTCTAAAATTGCTAGCCCGTATAAATCTGCTAGTTGCTTTGGTGTTAACTTATTTTGGAGAAATACTGTTGGTGTCAGCATGATCACAGACAGACGTGCACTGTAAGGTATCGACTACTGCATGCCTTGTGTATTTAATTTTTTCAGATTCGTATTAGAGTCATTGAAGCTCGTCAGTTGTCAGGAAATAACATAAAACCAGTAGTCAAAGTTCATGTTTGCGGGCAGACACACCGAACAAGAATCAAAAGAGGAAACAATCCATATTTTGATGAGGTGAGTATTTAGAAGATAAACATTTAATTATATCTGAAAATCAATTAGCTCACACTGTCAAATCAACAAAAATCTGTTATTTCAGAAGGGACAGAGGGATCTGGTTCATAATAAAGCGCCCCCAGTCTGCTTAACAAATAAGCATTTTTCTAATATTCTGGGTAATGTGTAAAGTTAATTTTAAAAACACATTTCTTTACATCATAAAACTCATAACACAATTAACACCATTTCTGGCAAGAATCAGGGGCTCAATCAACCTTCCATTAAAGTGGATAGGAGCCATCCTTGGATACAGCTGGTCATATGAGATAACAGTAACTTTGGGAGAACAATCACACGAATGGTTCTGTTCTTTTCTCTAAGGGTGTTCAGAAATTGCTCACCTCTTGAGCTCAACCAGGTTCTATTCTGTCACCCTTCCTGCTTTTCAAGATACAGTGAGGCTGTTTGGAGTGTGACACTGCTGGATAGGGATACGGTGCAGGTCTCTGTCTCTCCTTTGTTAAATGCAGGTGATGTGAGCTGTGGGAGATGCATCTTAGAATATCTGGGATGTGATTCAAATCATGGATACAGGAGAGGCTGACTGTAGGGACAAGCTTATTGAAGCATTTAGAATATGGCACCTGCATAATCGGTATTAATGAGATGAGTTGCATTTATTTTTGTTACATTATAAGAGAATAGTCTCAGCATCAATAAGCAGGCTAATGGTGGATTAGAGTAATTTCTTTGCATCCTCTCCTGCCACTTGGGTAGTGTGCTGAACAGGATTTGGTGGTACCTGCATGTCAAGCCTGACATTTTTTAGTTAAGCATATTTTACACACACATAAAATAAAAATACTCCACAAAATCTGTGCTACCAAACTTAATCTGTTTGATTTCCACACAGATAACCATGACATTCTTAAGGGCATGAATCATTTTAGTTGGCTGTAATTGGCATCTTGTTGATAACTACAGTAGAGAGGCTAAAGATGTATTGAACATGCAGACAGAATCACTCCATCAGCTTGGCAATTAGCAGCGTTGGGGAAACTTGCCATGCATCTCCTCATGCTACCTGTTCCGTGGACAAATAGTGAATTTCACTTTTCAAGGCAGCGTTAAATTCACATGCAAAACATCCAAATAGAAATCAGACTAAATGGATATCAACAGATATAAGCCTGGCAAGCTACATGTATACTGTATATAGCAGCAAATCATGGCCTTAAGTCTAAATTGGTTTGTTTTTTCTTAACAGATGTTTTTCTACAATGTCCACATGACCCCTTTAGAGCTCCTCGACGAAACAATAAGCATCCGGGTAAGGAAAAAAGGTGTACATTAGAAATATACACTGGATGCACATGACACTTTTCAACTAGTGCTCTATAAAGATTGGAAGGAGTTTATTCTTTTTTTTTTTTTTTAGGTGTATGATTCTTATTCTTTACGAGCAGACTCTCTGATGGGAGAATTTAAGGTGTGTACAAGCAGACTTCCATATTCTGCCTATGCTTAAGGGGCTCAATGGAAGATTAGCAGAATATTTAAAGCATCAGAATGAAATGTATTACTAGATCCTGTGTTTGAAAAGAAATACAAACCCTTATAATGTTTTGCTTTTACTGCTAGGAAGCATTTTCTCTTAACCGATGCCCTTGAGACAGTCAGTCCTATTGTTTGTTTGTTGACCATTATCTGTGCCTGCTATCACTGCAGAGCCTGCACAGTTAAGAGAACTAACTCAATAAGGTCAAGGTGAGTTACTCCATATTGTCACTAGTGTAATTAAATGCAAACTGCAAGTTAAGTTACCAGGTCTTTATAATACCGTAATTCCTCATTTAACACTATAGATATGTTCCAGAAAATGATCGTGTTAAGTGAAAATGTGTTAAGCGGGGTCAATTTTCCCATTGAAAATAATGGAAAAGGCGGGGGTTGCGTTTCAAGCGGTGGTGTCTGTTGGGACCGGGACATAAGATTGGGGAAGAAAGGAGACTGGATTACAGCAGGGAGGAGAGGTGAAGGAGAGGGGAGGGGGATTGGGTTGGGAGTATGCCCCTGTGACAGGTCTGCCGGGACCTGCACTGCGTCCAGCGATGGGGGGTCACCAGGGAACGGCGCGGCGAGTGGCGAACCCTCTGCCGATTTGTAGGGAGGCGGGGGAAGCCCCACACAGCCGCTGGCAATGGGCCGGCTGAGGAAATTGTGTTATTCCGGGGATGGTCATGTAATTCAAAAAACGTTCCCTAAAAAAAATCATGCTGTTGCGAAAACGTGTTAAGCAGGCACATGTGAAATACTGTACAGGCTTAACTTCTCTAGTCTAGCACCCTGGGGACCTGACCAGTGCTGAATCAGAGAATTTATTGAACTACAGGAGGTCTAGCAGCATTACCTACACTTCCACTGCTTACTGGGCTCTTAGAAGACATTTGGGGTAAATTAGAGCTAAATAACAGCACAGAACACTGAGAGCTAGGACTGGTGGCTGTAAACAAACTTTATGAGACTGTGGGAAACTTGGCCACACCCATGATAAGTGGACATCCAGCTAACTAAAATCATGCCAGCCCACGGATGTTGCCTGGCCACGGTGTGCCAGACAAGAGAGGTTCAACCTGTAGATGTACCTTTCATGAACAGCTACAGTAAAACTTCGATAGTCCAGCATCCAACTGTTCGGCACTCCTGATACTCCGGCATCAAAATGCCAAGCGCTCCTGACCAGCTGATTAAAAAGCCTGCCACCCAGCACACGTGCTGGCTGTAACCAGAGGGAGCATAAGGTTGGGGGAGGGAGGGAGGAAGGGGGATTGTGTTACAGTAAGGAGAAGAGCATTTTGCTTCAGCGAAGGGGAAAGGGGAGGGGAGGAGGAAGAGGATCAGGTTACAGCACGGAGGAGATGCGAAGAGGAAAGGGGAGGAGAGAAGGAGGGAGATTGTGTCCTGGCCAGCTGTTAAGCCGTGCAGCTGTATCGGACCTCCTGATTCTCCGGCAAATCTGATAATCCGGCACCACCTAGGTCCAAAAGGTGCCGGATTATCAGAAGTCTACTGTAATATGTATAAAATTGTTTTCTACCTAAAGCAATATGATTATCTGTCCCAAAGCTACTGGTAAGAATCTGTATAGTCTAAGGGTACGTCTAGACTACATGCCTCTGGCGACAGAGGCATGTAGATTAGGGTACCGGACATAGTAAAATGAAGCGGCGATTTAAATAATCGCCGCTTCATTTAAATTTACATGGCTGCCGCGCTGAGCCGACAAACAGCTGATCAGCTGTTTGTCGGCTCAGCGCGATAGTTTGGATGCTCCCCTGCCGACATCAAAGGTATTTGTCGACCTGGGATGAGGCATACCTGGGTGGTCGACAAATACCTTTGATGTCGGCAGAGGAGCGTCCAGACTATCGCGCTGAGCAGACAAACAGCTGATCAGCTGTTTGTTGGCTCAGCGCGGCAGCCATGTAAATTTAAATGAAGCGGCGATTATTTAAATCGCTGCTTCATTTTACTAAGTCTGGTAGCCTAATCTACATGCCTCTGGCGACAGAGGCATGTAGTCTAGACGTACCCTAAGAAAAGAAAAATGAATTTCAGTCTTCAAAGGGTAAAACAACTGCTATGGAAGATGACTGTCAGCTGTTCTGTACCGCGTAGGTCTTGAAGGGGGAAATTCACACAAACTGCCATTGGTTCAGAACATTGCTGTGTATTGCATCATGAAACACAGAAATTCACAATTACAGAGAAATGTGTCCCTTTGTTTAAATAGGCATGCATAGTAAGAGAGAGGAGGGCACCTCCTCAGTATAAATTGTCTTAGCTCCCTTAAAATCAATTTAGCTATGTCAATTTACACCTGCTGAGAATCTGCCCCAGGAAAAGGAGATTCATACCACAGGTCTTTGTATCCAAAATAATGTAGAAAAAATGTCAAGCAGTTATAATTAGTATTGGTGACAATCCACTCCTATAACTTCCACAAGATCAATACTGGTAAGTATTTCACTTTGGCCAGTTGCATACAGTAAATTAAATCAGCCTGCAGATTTAATAGTTTAACTTGTATATCTATGTGTATCCAGGTAGGTAAGTTCCTGGAATATTTTATTTAGGTAGAAAGGAATACTTTTCTAAATGAATTTATGTCTCCTTCATGTAGTCATGCTGAGGTTACGTCCCTTTCCCCCACTCAGTGGCATATTCTCCACCATCTTTCCAGAGCATCCCTTAGCAGCAAACTATAGAAATCAATCCTCCTTCCTTCCATCTGTTCCCTTTTTAGTCCTTACGGGAGCATGCCATGCAACAATTTTTAGTTTTCATAACACAGAAACAATATAATAACATTATGAAATATTGAAGGGAATTATGGCCTAACTCCACACATGATTTCTAATTATAAGGGTAGGTAAACACTGGAATAGGTTACTAAGGAAGGTTGTGGAAGCCCCATCACTGGAGAATTTAAAGAGGTTAGACAAATACCCATCGGGATGGTCCAGGTATACTTGGTCCTGTTTCAGCAGGAATGAACTAGATGGCCCCTTGGAGTCTCTTTCAGCTTTACATTTCTAAGAATCTGCTAATAAAGGCAAACACGCATATTTCTGACTGTATTTAGCTACTTCTTAGGATATAATATTTTAATCTTTATTTCAGATTGACATTGGCTATGTTTATGATGAACCTGGTAAGTAATCTCCTCAAGCCTGAGTTTTTGTTTGTCCTTTGGCTTGAGCTACCCAATTAAAATGTTTGTAACTTTCAGTTTTGTTTCTGAAGTAGAAAACCATGCCTCAATCTATGTGGATGCAAAGTTAGTTGAGGCAGATGTGTCACATCTGCAGCATTTTAATAAAAAAAGGAAATACAAATCGCTTACTTTTTTGTTTGTTTTTCCCTTCCAGAGGATTTAAACTTTGGGATCATTAACTCAAAACCAAGTATTAAGTATGAAAAGTCATGCAAAAAAAGTTAGTTTTACACTCAACATTTTAACATTATTGCACAGCTTGTTGGGGGCTGGGCTTTTAAAGATCAGAAGGACTTTTTAAAAATTATGTTTAGGGTAGATTTCACTTTGGGACAGTTGGCCTTAAATGTGTGATTCACGCTTCTACTTTTTTTGTGCAAAGGAGAGGTTGCTTTATTTATTTTTCTTTATTTCAGGCCATGCAGTCATGAGAAAGTGGCTTCTTCTGAATGACCCTGAAGATGCAAATTCAGGAGCAAAAGGCTATATGAAAGTCAGCATGTGTGTCCTGGGGGCAGGAGATGAGCCACCAGTAGGTTTAATTTGCAAATGTGTTTATCTTCTAGTCATGTACCCAGAACCCTCTTTCTTATATACTATTTGTTTTGTACTGGTTAATTCACTTTGCGAGCATCCCCAGGAACGAAGGCCAAGCTTTTCAAAGTAACTATTGATTTTTGGATGCCTAACTTAAGGCACCTAAAAGGAGCTTATTTCTTGAAAATCAGATGCCTTTGAGGTATCTCAGGTTCAGCAACCAACATATTACTAGCCAGAAAGCACTAAAAATATAGAACCTTACCATATGTTTCTTTTCCTAACTATTCACTCTACTACAGGTTGGACCTCTCTGGTCCTGTGGATATAGGATTTTTCTGGACCAGGGGAGGTCATTTCAGCAGGCCACCCCCCAGCACAGCTGAGCTGCATGCTGGCTCCCTGCCTCCCCTCGTAGCCCAGATGAGCCACCTGGCTATGAGCCCCCGCACAGCTCAAATGAACCGCATGCTGGCTCCTGGCTCTCAGCCCCGCACACCAGCTCCCTGCATTCCTCCCACCCCGCATCCAAGCTGAGCCATGCAGCTCGGCCCACCTTGAAGCCCAACTAAGCTGTGTGCAAGCTCCCAGACCCCCACCTCCCTGCAGCGTGCCGGGACTCTGATCCTGGAACATCTGTTGTCATGCCAGACCAGAGAATCACATATTTTAGAGATGGAACCTGTACTGCCTTCAGTCTGAATACTGCCATACCAACTTTCACATGCAGTCACTCAATCCCATGTTAAAGCCTCTCCCTAGTGTTTCCATGCTCCCATTGCTGCCTTCCTTCCCACCATCCTGGTGTATCTCTAGGAGTGGCTCCTACTGCTGTCTTCCCCTTCTCTGTCCTGGAGATTCTTACAATCACACAGATATAGAGATGTAGCCGTGTTAGTCTGGTGTAGCTGAAACAGAAAACAGGACTATGTAGCACTTTAAAGACTAACAAGATGGTTTATTAGGTGATGAGCTTTCATGGGCCAGACCCACATCTGAGGAAGTGGGTTTGGCTCATGAAAGCTCATCACCTAATAAACCATCTTGTTAGTCTTTAAAGTGCTACATAGTCCTGTATTTTGTTTCAATCACAAAGATGTTTGTGGAAATTGGACAGTTTCTATTTGTTTTCAAAGGGGAAGTTAAACATTCTCCCAAATTACTTCAGAGTTGTATACAGTTTCCAGGACACCTTGTGACATGACACTTTGTCAGGACACCTTGTGACATGTTTGAAAATTCCATGCAGTTACCACTGCATATGAATGCAAACAACCATCAGAAACCTATGAATGTCACATCTTCATAGTTCATGCTCATTATTTAAAAATAGCTGTATTGATTGCTTAGAAAAAAATAGCCATTGTATCAATATAATACTGATGAGGGTGATACTAAAAAGAAAACATTTTAAGCGGAACAAATTTTTATGGTTTTATAATTTCATAAACCCTAGTTTGTAATGCAAGTGCCGATAGATTTTAACTTATGGTGGGAATTAAGGATGCTGCTATTACTAATTACCATAGTATTATACATGACTCTAGCATATGATGCCCTTCTTATATACAGGTTAATATAATATATACCAATATATCTCCAACAGATGGAAAACAGAGAGCGAGATAATGAAAATGATGATGTGGAGAGTAATCTTTTACTGCCAGCTGGAACTGCACTTCGATGGGTCACTTTCCTCCTTAAAATCTACAGGGCCGAGGATATTCCACAGAGTACATAGCTTCTTATTTCTGGATTGTAAACACTGAAATCGATGGCCTGTAGAAATTTCTGTGATAACTGATCAACAGAATTCCCAGACATAAAACAAGCAAAAATGTGGATTACCACAATTTGAGGAGCCCGTAATTCTGTGATGGTTTAAGCAACCCATTTCTTTTTTCAATACTCAGTCAAATCTATATAGAGCTTTTTGCAATGTTATCATCTCCGATCTGAAATTTTATAGTAAATAGCTATGGTGTGTTTTTTGATTTACTGGTGTCCATCTGTCCTGCAAATGGAGATTCAAGATGATAATACAACTAAGTAGGGGAGCCAACAGATTCACCGGTTTCCTGGGCCGGGTGCGGGAGTAGCTCTGCACTCCCAGAAGGGGCAAGACTGGGGGCAGCCAGCCCTCATCACCACCTGGATATGCTGTGCCCCCTCACCAGCCCTTCAGTGCTTCCTGGAGCGCTCCATAGGGCTCTGTGGTGGCGATTTAAAGGGCCTAGGGCTCTGGCTGCAGCAGTCAGGAGCCTTAGGCTCTTTAGAATCACAGGGCCCTGGGACAGTTGCCCTCCTTGCTCCCCTGTAGGGATGCTTAAATCCATCCTTTTATTCTGGGTCATCTCTCTTTAATTGCAGAACACTTTCTCCCCACCCCAAGTCAAAGATTGTTGAGAAGAGCTCAAATCTCAACAACTTAAACACAGTTTCCCTAAACCACATTTCTAAAGTCCATCATTTTTCCAACTTATTCTAAATGCAAACAACATAAAATGAAAACTATTCAGAGATATTGGCCTCATCAATGGCAGTACAGGAGCAGTACCTGTGTGCAATACAGGAAGTATTGTGTCTGCCTGGAAATTCATTATACCGTAGACATTTTTAGTTCCTTAGACATGTCTAGCTTTTTTATTCAGTTCTTTCTCCCTCATTGCATCCTTTCTATGGCTGGGATGACAAGCAGGCCACCTTCAAGATTGCTGATCTGCTGCTACTTGCTTGAGGGTGTAAAAGGACTGCATAAACTCCCGTTTTCCTAGCTATAGGCTAACATCGAAACCATTGTGATTTTCTCAGGACTAAGATTTTAGAAGCTGCTTCTAAATCTCAATAATACTTTCATTTGTAGCGGCAAATACTTATTTTTAAAAAACTAATACATAGGGCTAGATTCTGACTTTAGTTATGTCTATGCAACTACATTAACATAAGATTGTTAAGAAGTTATTGAGACAGAATTGGTCCCATAATCTTTAAGAAAAGAGTTAAAATTAATTTTTGCCTTACAATTTCTCCTCAGTGGATGATGCTTTTGCACAGACTGTTAAGGAAATATTTGGAGGTGATGCAGACAAGAAAAACCTAGTAGATCCATTTGTGGAAGTTTGTTTTGCTGGGAAAAAGGTATTTGTCTGAGTTAATATTTAAAATTTTGCATTCTAGTAATATGTTTCAAAACTATTTACGTGTCTAAGTGTATCTTAAGATGATAGAACTGTATATCCACAGTACATTGTCAACAAGAGAAAATGACTTTCAGCATATCTCGTTTAACACTTTGCAAAAATAGAAAAGTGGAGCTAAAAATCTAGGAGCACACATGGAATATTAAAAAATAAAATCATGGGGAATGTTAGTTGATAGAAACTAAAGTTATTCATCTGCATAAAGGTTTACAGGTCTGAGTCATAAAGCATATTCAACTGACTGAGGACATACCATAACATACTGTAGAAAGGGTTTCTAAAGGTGTGCTAATCACTCTATTTAAAAGAATGTATGACTATGATATAGGGGGCTTGACCTCTTCAGATTACTAGTTTATCAGGTTTTTCTGGTTTATATAAGTGATTACAGAGAGTTATTGGGACAGTAAATCTAAGGGCATAGATACACTGCCTGTGTAAACTGATTAGTCATAATGACTTGCTGTCATTACATAAAAACAAACATCCACCCAAACATCAATTCCATCTTATAGTTAGCAGTGAGATCGCTGCTGGTTTCAGGCACAGATGGTATAGACAGTTGCATAAAATGCCACAGCAATGGGGCCTCTACTAGATATCAACAACAAAGGGAACCCAGTTGCCAAAACAATCCAGTCCAACATGTAGACAAACCAAACATGAATTCACCAGATCTGATCATCCCTTTTGGTTTGTTTCCTTGTTGTCATTCAGTCATATCCAGGTTCCTTTCTGGTAGCACCTTTTTATGTCCAGAGGAGTCGATGAGATGAGCTGTTTTTTCCCTAAAAGCACCAGCACTGAGAACTATGGTCCAAACAACATTGAAATAGTTTTGTTTCTTGAATTTAGGTTGCATAAACAAATCAGCTGAGCACTAATTACCGCTGTCTCAATAGAGCATGGAAAACTAAATATGCATCTTTAACCACTGCAAGAACCTGTGATGGCATATCATTTGACCAACCTGAATACTATTTATCCTAAATTGTGTCTGGTTCCATGTTGCCTGCTTTTTGACCTTGAGCTTCTATAACATCTGTTTCATTTGAGGTTGTTTTTCTATTTGTTTTTTTTGCAGGTTTGCACAAATATAATTGAGAAGAATGCTAATCCAGAATGGAATCAAGTTGTGAACCTTCAAATCAAGGTTAGGATTCTCTAAAAATCTTCTCTAAAAATCCACCATCAAGTATTTATTTACTCAGAACATTATTTTTAGATGTGAAAGATAAATAATGAATTATTTTATTTTATTTACTTTTTTCCAGTTTCCCTCAATGTGTGAAAAAATAAGATTAACAGTTTTTGACTGGTGAGTTTTGACTTTTTCTATGTGTAAAATATAAGACTAAATCAAATTCTGTTGAGTGGAAAAAATTCTGTTTCTCTATAATTCACAGGTTTTTGGAACTATAATCCCTGATTTTCTAAAGCATATAAGTAAATGCTTAAGTAATTACCCTTTCTAAGTAGTGATGCTTTCCTGAATTAGGGCCATGCATTTTGTGGTATTGGAGTACCATTCATTTCTGCGCATTGTACAATCAGCATTAGCGTGGGCTAAATAAATCTTGTAGAATAAATGTCTAATACATTATATCACAAGTCTTCCCCATTATTTGCCCACCGTGTAGAGGTAGACAAATAATTCACCAATGTTTGCAAACATATATTAATTCCATAATATGTTTATTTTCAAAATGTAAATGACTATTTTGGTAATTATTTGCCTAACTTTAGTCAGCAATGTATATTATATTGATTAATATAAAATTGACTGATGTGAGTTCATCGAGCCAGTGTACAATTTTTGGACACATGGGCCAAATATCAATATGCTCAAATTATAAGTTTTATTATTCTTATTGTGGGCCTATTGTGCATGCTAGGTAGAGGGGAAGCCACCTAAATGTCCATTTTGTTCCCAAGTGGTTAGAGCTACTGCACACCTTTATAGGATGCAACTTGCTTCCTCTAGCTGGGCTGCCAGTTCTGAGACTGAAATTCTGCCTGACCCTTACATAAACTCTGCAACACTGGAAACAGCTTTGTACGCTCTCCCCTCCTACTACACAGCTATGTAAGCACCATGTTATGTGGTGTTTTGTTAATAAAACAAACCTCGTAGTCTAAACATATATACACTGTAAATACATTTAGCTATTTGTAACTTGCCTCTATTTGCACAGTATTGCATTTAATTACAATCTTACATTTCGTATAGGGATCGTCTGACAAAAAATGATGTAGTCGGAACGACTTATTTAAGTCTTTCAAAAATTGCTGCTTCTGGTGGAGAAGTAGAAGGTGAGTTATTCAGCATCACACAATTCAGCAGGTATTTTCTGCATATTAAGAAAAATGGAAGGAGAGTGTAACGTAGTTTGCTTTGCTGGAGTTCCCTGTGTTATACCAGTTCTGTGGCTAAAAGATCTTATTTTTAATGGTGTCAAATTGGCCACTTTCCAGAATAGTAATTCTACTTTAAAAACAAAATCTTAGGGTACTAATATATTTATATCTAATTCACAAAATACAAAATAGTTTCTTAAATATGTTAGATAATTCAAAACTCAAGTTTTCTAGAACATATAGAAAATTTTACTATTTCAAATTCCATATAACTTATGAAACGTCAGTTGATCTGAAATCCAGAGTGCTGTAGGATATTTTTAGTGAATTCCATTTTTATTAAAGGGGCCAATTTGAAGTTCACTATTTTAGAACCAGTATGGGATGGGGAACCATAGCAAAAGTGACTTTGCTCCTCTCTTGTTTGGTATCGTGCCAAAACTTGGGTTTTGGGGAAAACAGACTAAAGTCAAGAAAGGATAAGTCAGTCTTCTGTTGAGACCACCTCTAAGATGCCAGTTCTGATGTGAACAGCAGCCTTGTAAGATCTGTCCAAGATCACTGCTCATTTTCTATATGCCACCAAACAGTGGTCAAATGGCACTGGCTCGCAAGTCAGACCAGTGATCTTAAAGACAGGGATTCTGTATCTCATTGCCTGAGAGAGCCTAAGCTCCAAACCACTGGGTTCATTTGGTAGATTTTAATAAAATGTGTTTAAGTGGACCCAAACATAGGACAAAGTTTTCTAGTTAGTTCAATTGACTGGCTCTGCTACTTATAGGAAAAACCGAAAAAGCTGAACTGATGATGACAACAAGAAAATTCATCTATGTAGGCCAGGTTTCCATCCTGCAGAGAGATATTCTCTGCTAGAACTTGTGAGATCTGTGAAATTATTGAAATATTGCAAGAAATATATACTCCAACAGCTTTATTCTTCCCATTGATAACAAAATTGAGATTTTTTCCTGCTTTGTTATGCTACCTTTATAACTATTTCACTATACATTGTTTATCCCCTTTACAATATGTTGTTATTTATTTTATTAATAATTTATTTATAAGCTATGCATAACATGTTTCTAATCTAATAGGATGTATGTAATATAATTTCATTTTTTCTTATAGCAAGACCCTATTTATTAGTAGGACAACCTCTTGGTCAGAAATACATGTGCAACTTGGTCAGAAATACATGTTTAATCTTTGTCATAAAAGTTTTACAGTATATTAGCTTCCGCATAGAAGAGTTCACAGTAAATCAAACTTGATATTTATATATCTGCCTAGTATAGCAAGTTAGGTGAGTTTGCTCCAGTGAAAAGCATCATGGTAGCTATAAACAAAAATAATAGTTTGTGTGATTTTAGTTTTTAAGATAGTAATTAAAAATATTTAAATAAAAAATGGGGCCCACACAGAGACATTGAAACTCATACCCCGAAATTATATTTTGATGTCAGCCCTAGGTACAAATTTATTTAGAATCTATAAAGCAAGGGAAATATCACACTCCATTGTATTCAAGCAGTGAAATACCAGGATACTCCTGCGTGACTTCAGCTTTGATTTATTTTTAAAGCAGATTGCACTTTGACATGTTTAATTTTTAAGCTCTATATTTTCTTGTTATATAACCTGTTGTCTTTTCATAATATAGAATTTTCATCTTCGGGAACTGGGGCTTCATCGTATGAAGGTTTATATCTTGGTCTTTAATTTGCTTTTGCTGTCCAGTGCCAATCTCAGTAATATTGTCTCAAAACAAAATGAATTTATTTTGTGTTTTTTAAATTTAAAATAGTTATTTACAAATATTTTAAAAGATAAAATGTTACTTTTGGAGACTATAAAATATGACTTACTATTTAAATCACCTTTGGCACTGGAACTGGTTTGAAAATATTTCTGTGTGGCTGGTGTGTGGCACTGCATTTTAGAGCTGAGCATGTTGTTTCAGTTATTATGCACTCCAACAAATGGCTTGCAATTCTTCAGTTAGCAATGAATGGCTTAACTGTGTATGCTGCTCTACAGCTTCCTGTAAATAAATACCTAAAAGATTTCACAGCTCATCTAATTATGCTTACTTGGGTGGATAAATAGTTCTGAAAAATGAAACCTTACTTACAGTAACTATGAACAAACTGGTCTTTGTTTTATACTAGAGTTGGTTTTAAAAATCATTAAGTTAAAAATTGCATTTATTTAATAAGAAATAAATTAAGATTGTTTAAATACACTTAAAATTTAACTAAATGTTAATACGTTTATCTACCCAAAAGCTTTATTTTCTTAACTCAAATTAAAAAGTGCAGCATAGCTCACCAAGCATGGCTTATTGAAAAATAGAATAAAAACTGAAATAATTTTTTCTGAAGTACTTCCCAAGCCTCTGTGATAAGCTCTTTAAACATACCATCTTTAAATGAAACAACATTGATTTGTTTAGAAATGCACTTCTGTTTGAACTTATCAGCATACAGCAGACATATTAATTCAACATAGAAATCTATGTTTCCAAAGAAGGGTTTTTTGTAGGGCTGTCAAGCGATTAAAAATGTAATCATGATTAATAACATGTGCTTCCCCTTTAAAGCACCTCGGCAGCATTTCAACAGGGAAGCACTGCATGGAGCTTGGAATCAGCTGGAGTCCCCAGCTGACCCCAGACTCCATGCAGTGCTGCCCCTTGGAAGCGCCAGAGCAGCACTTCAAAGGGGCTTTGCAACGCGGAGCCAGGGATCAGAAGGAATCCCCAGCTGATCCCTGGCTCCTAATGCGCTGCCCCTTTAAAGTGCCAAAATGGCACTTCAAAGGGGCAGCTGGGGATCAGCTGGAGTGCTCAGCTGATCCCCAGCTCCACATTGTAAAACCCCTTTGAAGTGCTGCTCTGGCACTTAAAAGGGGCTTTGCAACAGCAAAGCTGGGGATCAGCTGGGGACACTAGCTGAACCCTGGCTCTGCTTGCGCTGCCCCTTTGAAGTGACAGAATGGCACTTCAAAGGGACAGTGCAGCATTAACGCCTGCAATTAACACGTTACAAAAATTAATGCGTTAATCCTGTCCTGTGTTATTTGCAGGCATTATCGCAGGTCAGTTGACAGCCCTAGTTTTTTGTTTACTTCTAATATGAGAGGTAAGAGTTTCTGGGTCATTTAGCAGTTAGTGGAAAACAACTTCAGAAGTATTAAGTTGAAGGCAGAAGAAACACACAAAAATTAAAGTATTTAGGATTGAGAGAAAAGTTTCTACTCTAGTTAATATTGCTCACCAAAAGTGTGGATGGTTCTTAGCCTTTTGCACAGAGATGAATTTTACCTAAAGTTTTACTCTTTTTACACTCAATTTTAAAATATACCGGATCCACAATTTTAACCCAAATTATATCTGCAAAGACCTTCATTTTAGGAAACCAGGTTACTTTGTTTTCCCAAATCCAGATGATTAGTTTGTTGAAGCAACCTCATTTTAACATGATGGAGAATCTGCATAACTAAGGCCCTACCATAATTGATTGTCAAAAAACTGTAGCTGAGTTGTGGGCAAGCCCTGGGAAATTGTAGAAAAGTATAATAATGGATCTTATTATCTTTATTGATAATAAAGTCTATTATTACTCTTCCATGATTTCCTGCTGTAAGCTGCCTGGGACTCAAAGCAAGGGCCCCTGTTGTCAGTGGCTCAGGGCTGAGAGTGGGGGCTCCTGCTGTTAGCCTCTTGGGGCTGAGAGTGAGTTCTTCCACTGTCAGGGACTGGGATGAGAATGGGGAATCCCTCTGTTGATCTCCTGGAGCTATGATTATGGCATTCCTAGTTTTAAGCATCTTTTCTTATTTTTATCAGTTTAAATTTCCATAGCTCTGAGAAACTTTTTGGAGAGGATCTGATATTTCTGTAATGATAGTAGATGTTCAATAAGGTAAAACTTTAGAAACTGTTACAACACAAATTGTCAACATCAGTGTCAAACCAAACAAAGGAAATATCCCTAAGTCACCAGATCATACGTGTTTTTACTGATCATTTACTAGTCCATTTGTAAAAAGCTTAATTCAAAAGTCTAAATCAGTTGATTGGGACTACTGAGTTCTCATGTAGCCATTTTCTAACATTACCTAACCGTATATTTCTATTATAGATGAAAATATTTTTCATCTGTTTGTATGTGTACAGTAAAATCTACATTATTCACATTTACTAATTCAAATATAATACTTCCTGTCCAATTTCAATCAATGGAAATGTTGTCATTGACTTCATTTGGAGCAGGATTGAGATCTAAGAATGCAGCAGTACTTTTAATTATTTTGGCCTCATGGAAAATCGTTTTTAGATTAGTGCCCTCAAACCTCATTTCCCCCCCCTATTTTGCACAAAAAGACATTCTACTCTACCTTCAGATATGGTGAATAGGTTATTTCATAGTGTTATATATTGTGATACACTTTAATTATTTGCATTCTATTAGTCCTTCTACTAACAGACTTGAGTCACTTAATTAGCATACTAAAAACAGTAGGATTAACTTGGCATAGTCTGTGATGCTGAACACTAACCTTCCAGATACTGTGAACATCTTTATTGTTAGATAGAACATAATCCTTGGCACATTTAAGTGAAAGCCAGTCATATCTGGTAATCAGTTTAATCTATTTGTGAAAAGATGTTTTTACATTAGAAGTTTTTACATTGTTTTAAAATTGTATTGGTCTTTCACATAAATGATAGTTTAATGGTGGGAATGTAGTATGTCAATTTATTCTGTGGGTTTTTTGTTGCATACGGTATTATCTAATTTAATAGCCATGTAAACAAGAAGGGGCAGTTGTATTTATTTGCATAGTTATATTAAATTCATATTACTGGGATACACCCATGGAATAAAGTGTTCTTACTTTACTAACAACTAATACCTAACATTTGTTTTGCTGCATCTGAATCTCAAGTTTAATGCCCTGTGGTTCTAAAAGATGGTTTGTTTATTTCTAATGATGATATTTGCCTATTAGTGAACACCGGGGAAACAGAGGTGGGCTTTTTACCAACATTTGGACCCTGTTATCTAAACCTTTATGGAAGCCCAAGAGAATACACTGGATTCCCAGACCCCTATGATGAGCTAAATTCTGGAAAGGTTAGTTTCTCTTTTAAAAGACAAATAAATCAAAACAATTGATATCAATACATGTAAACTGAATTTGTTTTAATTATTTAAGACCAATGTAAAGAAAGGACTTGTTATTTTTGTTGTTGCAAAATAACATACATTTAGCATGATGTCACTGCTTCATAAATAGCACAGAAATATTTTTTCTATTTGTGGAAGTTTCAGTTTTATATACACTTCTGAATGAGCATTTAGAATCATATAGATTGAAGCCATTGTATTCCCAGTCTATTCCCATTGACACAGGAAAATGAAATGAGACAGATCTCAGAGGCGGGACTTTAAAGGAAGAGCACCAATTTCATTGTATATTGTATCTTCTCTCAGTCCAACAGAAACCCCTTCTCCATGGCAGTGTCCCATCCAAACCTCAGTGTTACAGTGATGTTGTAACAATAAGAAAAGGTGGAACGTACAAACATTATTTTGAACTAGCTCCTCTTTTACATATTTGAACACTCACATGAAGGGGAATGGAGCATTGGCTAATGAGAATGAAAGAGACCTGATGATTAGCCATACTGCCATGGGAAAGAGAGATGGGGATCAGGAGGAGGGGGCACTGAACCCCCATGAAAATGCCACGCTCTCTCCAGATCTCCAAAATCTGCCACAGAGATAGGTTTGATGAAAAAGATGGTTTCATCTTTCCACCTTGCCTCCTATCCAGAGAGCCTGTACATGCAAGTTGTGCACTTTTGGTCATTTGGGATTTTGGAAAGAGGTTTATGACTAGGCATGGTTAGGGGCAGCCTCTCTGTGGCATTATCCCTTGGCAAACCAAGTAAAAATAGTAATACTGTAACTCACCATCAGCCACTATCGAGACTGATTTGGGGCCAGATGCAATGGGAGGCCCTGGTAGGATAGTCTCTTAGGGAGCAGTGCTGGCATAGAGGTCTTGGTAAGGACATGGGGTCCCATTCAGATTCTCCAGACCTCTTGTGTACTTCAAGAGCAATGGAATTTCCTTATGGGTCTCAAGATATCTGCAGGTAGGGAGGAGCATGTCTATTGCTTGCTCTGCACAGCAGTCAATATTACTGCTAAAGCTCTGCAGTTGTCTAAAATAGAAGGATGCATTATCCTAAGAGTTAATATAGAAAAGCCTATACATAAGGCAGCTTCTTCTATGGGTCATTTAAGATTAAAATGCAATTTCAAAAAGGTTAATGATGGTATGGCTGCTGCTATAGGGATGTTAAGAGGCGGATATTTAATTAATTGAGTAGTCAATAGAATTATAGACTACTTGAGTAGCAAATAGGCAGCCCAGCTCAGTCCCACCTCACTCTGGGTGCAGGACCAAACCCTGCTGTGGCTCTACAATTTAAAAGGCAGTAGGAGCTGGGCAGCTTGCCCCCCCAACTCCTACTGCATTTTAAATTGCAGAGCCACAGCGATATTTGGTCCCAGACCAGCGCGAGCCAGAACTGAGCAAGGCTGTCTGCCCTCCCAGCTCCAACTACATTTTAAATGCAGAGCCTGCTGTTCCCTTAGGCTATGTCTACACAGCAGTGTTATTTCAGAATAACTGGTATTATTCTGAAATAACAAAGAGTGTGTCTATACTGCAAGCCATTATTTCAAAATAATGGCTAGTTGGAGGACTTCTTACTCCAACTCCTGTAATCCTCTTTCATGAGGAGTAAGGGAAGTCAAAGGAAGAGTGTTCTTCCTTTGATTTTCTGCTGTATAGACGGCGTCAAAAGCTGAATCGACTTAAGCTACGCAATTGACGTAGCTCAAGTTGCGTAGCTTAATTCGACTTTAGCCCTGCTATGTAGATGTACCCTTATATCCCTAGGCTGCAGCATATCATTTAGAGGAAAACCTATCTCCTTTGGTCCACAATATGATCTCCAGTGAGCAGTAGTCATCCAGTTGATGCGTGTAGCATATATGTCCCATTGTCAGGAACTTTTTCAAACTAAGGGGCAGTAATTTTCAGTTACTCTACAAATCCAGACTATATATTGTATATTTGCTTAATTCCAATAGTTTGGCTGCTGTTCAGAATAAAACATACAAAAACACTGAATATGTAATTTACAGTTTATTGTTTTTTAAATATACTTGCTCTTCATTTATAATAGAAATTAAAGCCAGTTATTCTTTAACATTTGTTTAATTATGTAAGTTTATTTACTATATTGGGTGAAATCCTGATCTCATTAAAGTCAGTTGTGGTATTGCCATTAACTTCACTGGAGACAGGCTTCTCACTCCAATTTTGTAGGCCAGCGAAGGAGTATTTTTTCACAATTAGAAATAGAGTTTTGTGTGATTGTTTTACAGGAGGAAGGAGTTGCGTACAGAGGCAGAATCCTAGTTGAACTATCTACATTACTTGAAAGTAAGCCGTTTAATAAAAAGATAGACGCTATCTCCAGTGATGACGTACTAGTTGTTGAGGTAATTCCTGGGGCTCCTGCCAATATGAATAGATGCACAATGCTTTGTTTTATTATTTTTTGGAGAATTACATGTTTTATTAAAATAGCAACAATTAAATCCTTTGTTTATTTAGATAATTAATACAATCAGAAAAATCTTCCCACAAAATTTACTGACTACATGGCTGCAAGAGTTACTTTTCTTCTTCCTCCCAGCATAAAAATTTGTGATTTAAGAAATGTTTACTATATTATATTATATTATATTATATTATATTATATTATATTATATTATATTATATTATATTATATTATATTGAATGGGTGTATGTGTATACATATGCAAGTTTCATAGAAATGTGTAAAAAGTATTCAAGAAAATGTTGTTTCCATGTAGATACTGCTACTTTTCTTTAATCTTCTACCATTACATACAGTTAACTAGTTAAAACAAAAACTCTTGTAATTCTATACAGAAATATCAGCGTAGACGAAAATTCAGCCTCTCTGCTGTGTTTCATTCTGCTTCCATGCTGCAAGATATTGGTGAGGCTATCCAGTTTGAGGTTAGCATTGGTAATTATGGGAACAAGTTTGACACCACCTGTAAGCCTTTGGCATCAACAACTCAATACAGCCGTGTTGTATTTGATGGTAAGCATACCACAGAAATGTGGCTGTAAAGATACAGATTTTTTTTAAACAAATCTGTTTACTGATTAAAATTTTAGGATCACAACAAATTTGATTTGTTGAAAGACTACTGAAGTTATAACCAAATAATATGTATATTTGTACTTGGTCTTGATATCTTCGGATATATTGTAATTAGTTGCACATGACACCTAAACAATTTGGGGTTGATACAAATCCCATTGAAGTCAATAAGCCATGGGAACCAATAAAAAATTATAAACACAAGCATAAAAATCTATGGGTCTGAGAGAGGAAAGTATTATTTTGAACTTTCTGTGCTTTCTTCATAACTCTAGTTTAGTGCTTAGACAAGCGATTGGGATCTTAAAAGGAGATGAACTAGATTGACCAGTAACAAATATACAATACTTTTAATTTTTATTTTAGTTATTGCACATTTTAGGTATTTCTCATGCTGTTTTATTTACTAGACAAAGCAAATAATTTTCCCTCATAAAATTATTTTAAAACATTTTTATTCTAAAGAAAAAATATACAAAGCTACTTTCACAAATGAATTATTAGAAAGAATGTAATAAAAATGTTATCAGGTGATAAAAATCCTTATTATCTTTCTAAATGATTCAAGTCAAATGCTTATTCGCCAAGGCTGTGTCTAGACTACATCCCTTTTTCGGTAAAGACATGTAAATTAGGCATGTTGATATTGCAAATGAAGTCAGGATTTAAATATCCTGTGCTTCGTTTGCATAATGGTGACTGCTGCTTTTTTTCGAAATGTGGCTTTTAAAAAAAAAAACCCGGCAGTTTAAACGGGAATCTTTCGAAAATAAAACCTTTTTCAAAAGATCCTGTACTCCTCAAAAAATGCCTCAATGTGCCTAATTTACATCTCTTTACCGAAAAAGGGATGTAGTCTAGACGTACACAAAGGGACACTACTTTACCTGAAAAATAGAAATTCTTTAGATAAATTAGGGTAAGAATCTGCCTGCTTCTTCTCAGTGAATAACACTTGCCTGCCTGAATAGACTAACTGGTCCAGTGGAGCTACTCACAGAATAAGATACTACTCAACATAAGTAAGGATGACAATGTCAAGCGCTTAGTAAGTGTGTATTCAGACCCTCAAAAAACAGTTCTAACACATGAATGTTTCACATCAGGTAACTACTATTATTACCTGCCATGGGCGAATATAAAGCCAGTAGTGACACTGACTTCCTTTTGGGAGGACATAAGTCATAGACTAGATCCTGTGAACCTAATCCTAAACATGGTTGAAAGACTGGTGAGTGACTTAGGACTTTTTATATTATTCTTACGTTTTCCATCTACATTATTTGTGTGAATTTAAGATTTAGAGATGAGGTGGAAAGAAGGGCTTTCAAACAAATTCAGAAACTGAATTCTAGCATGCACTTTTCACTCCTCAGATTAAGACATACAATAATGCTGCAAAGACAGAGTTAATTGTGTGTCTGTATTCTGGGAAGTGACAACAATGCTCCCTCTAGTATATACCTTCCAGAAGGAAGAGTAAACTATGCAGGAGGGGATGTGGAGGGCTATTGGAGTGCACTTTAATTAGTAATATTATGTACTGTTAAGCATATTGAACATGGAGACCTGAGAGATGGGTCGCAAATGGGAGGGAGTGTGGGCTATAATAGCAGAGAAAAAGGAGGGGCAAGGCAGCATTGGGAGGCAAGATCAAATCGGGATCTTAGATGCCTATATACAAATGCAAGAAGTATGGGTAATAAGCAGGAAGAACTTGAAGTGCTAATAAATAAACACAACTATGAGATCATTAGTATCACAGAGACTTGGTGGGATAATACACACGATTGGAATATTGGTATAGAAGGGTACTGCTTACTCAGGAAGGATAGATGGGGGAAAAAAGAGAGGAGGTGTTGCCTTATATATTAAAAATGTATACACTTGGACTGAGGTGGAGATGGATGTAGGAGACAGATGTGTTGAGAATCTCTGGATTAGGCTGAAAGGGCTAAAAAACAAGGGTGATATCATGCTAGGGGGTCTACTACAGGCCATCTACCAGGTGAAAGAGGTGGATGAGGCTTTTTAAAACAACTAACCAAATCATCCAAAACACAGGATTTGGTGGTGATGGGGGACTTTAACTATCCAGACATATGTTGGGAAACTAACAGAGCGGGGCACAGACTATCCAATAAGTTATTGGACTGCACAGAAGACAACTTTTTATTTCAGAAGGTTGAAAAAGCTACTGAGGGGAAGCTGTTCTAGAGGAGCTGGTTGAGAATTTGAAAGTAGAAGGCAGTTTGGGTGAAAGTAATCATGAAACCATAGAGTTCATGATTCTGAGAAATGGTAGAAGGGAGAACAGCAAAACAGAGACAATGGATTTCAGGAAGGCAGATTTTTGTAAGCTCAGAGAGCTGGTAAGTAAGGCCTCTTGGGAAGCAAGACTAAGGGGATAAACAACTGAAAAGAGTTGGCAGTTTTTCAAAGGGACATTATTAAGGGCCCAAAAGCAAGCTATTCCGCCGCATAGGAAAGATAGAAAGTATGGCAAAAGGCCGCCTTGGCTTAACCAGGAGATCTTGCATGATCTAAAAATCAAAAAGGAGTCATATAAAAAGTGGAAACTAGGACAAATTACAAAAGATGAATATAAGCAAACAATACAGGTATGCCGGGGCAAGATTAGAAAGGCAAAATCACAAAATGAGCTCAAACTAGCTACAGACATAAAGGGAAACCAGAAGACATTCTATAAATATATTAGAAGCAAGAGGAAGATCAAGGACAGGGTAGGCCCACTGCTCAGTGAGGAGGGAGAAAAAGTAACAGGAAACTTGGAAATGGCAGAAATGCTTAATGACTTATTTGTTTTGGTCTTCACCAAGAAGTCTGATGATGAAGGAATGCCTAACATAGTGAATGCTAGTGGGAAGGGGGCAGGTTTAGAAGATAAAATAAAAAAAGAACAAGTTAAAAATCACTTAGAAAACTTAGAAGTCTGCAAGTCACCAGGGCCTGATGAAATGCATCCTAGAATACTCAAAAGCAACGAGGAGTCCTGTGGCACCTTATAGACTAACAGATTTATTGGAGCATAAGCTTTCATGGGCAAAGACCCAATTCATCAGAATCATGTAGTGGAAATTCCAGAGGCAGGTATAAATATACAGGCATAAGAAAAGAGTACCAATCAAGAATAAGGCTAGAGATAATGAGGTCAAATTAGTCAGGGAGGATGAGGCCCACTTCTAGCACCTGACTGAATTGACCTCGTTATCTCTAGCCTTACTTTTGATTGGTACTCTTTTCTTATGCCTGTATATTTATACCTGCCTCTAGAATTTCCACTACATGCATCTGATGAAGTGGGTCTTTGCCCACAAAAGCTTATGTTCCAATAAATTTGTAAGTCTATAAGGTGCCACTGGACTCCTCATCACTTTTGCAGATCCAGACTAACATGGCTACCCCTCTGATATTAGAATACTTAAGGAACTGATAGAGGAGGTATCTGAGCCTTTAGCTATCAACTTTGAAAAATAATGGAAGACAGGAGAGATTCCAGAAGACTGGAAAAGGGGAAATACGGTGTCCATCTATAAAAAGGGAAATAAGAACAACCCAGGAAACTACAGACCAGTCAAGTTCACTTCTGTGCCACAAAAGATAATGGAGCAAGTAATTAAGGAATTCATCTGCAAACACCTGGAAGATAATAAGGAGAGAGGTAACAGCCAACATGGATTTGTAAAGAACAAATCATGTCAAACCAATCTGCTAGCTTTCTTTGATAGGATAACAAATCTTGCGGATAAGTGAGAAGCGGTGGATGTGGTATACCTAGACTTTAGTAAGGCATTTGATATGGTCTTGCATGATATTCTTATCAATAAACTAGGCAAATACAACTTAGATGGGGCTACTATAACATGGGTGCATAACTGGCTGGATAACCCATTCTCAGAGAGTAGTTATTAATGGTTCTCAATCCTTCTGGAAGGGCATAACAAGTGGGGTTCCACAGGGGTCTGTTTTGGGACTGGTTCTGTTCAATATCTTTTCAACAATTTAGATATTGGCGTAGAAAGTTTGCGGATGATACAAAGCTGGGAGGGGTTGCAACTGCTTTGGAGGATAGCGTCATAATTCAAAATGATCTGGACAAACTTGAGAAATGGTCTGAGGTAAATAGGATGAAGTTTAATGAGGACAAATGCAAAGTGCCTCATTTAGGAAGAAACAATCAGTCTCACACATACAGAATGGGAAGCAACTATCTAGGAAGGTGTACTGCAGAAAATGATTTAGGGGACATAGTGGACCACAATCTAAATATGAGTCAACACTGTGACACTGTTGCAAAAAAAGCAAACATGATTCTGGGATGCATTAACAGGAGTGTTGTGAGCAAAACAGTAGAAGTCATTCTTCCGCTCTACTCTGCGCTGATTAGTCCTCAAATGGAGTATTGTGTCCAGTTCTGGGCACCACATTTCAAGAAAGATATGGAGAAATTGGAGAAGGTCCAGAGAAGAGCAACAAAAATGATTAAAGGTCTAGAGAACATGAGCTATGAGGGAAGACTGAAAGAATTGGACTTGTTTAGTTTAGAAAAGAGAAGACTGAGAAGGAACATGATAGCAGTTTTCAGGTATCTAAAAGGATGTCACAAGAAGGAGGGAGAAAAATTCTTCTCCTTAACCTCTGAGGGTAGGAGAAGAAGCAATGGGCTTAAACTGCAGCAAGGGAGGTTTAGGTTGGACATTAGGAAAAACTTCCTGTCAGAGTGGTTAAACTCTTGAATAAGTTGCCTAGGGAGGTTGTGAAATCTCCATGTCTGGAGATATTTAAGAGCAAGTTAAATAGATATCTATCAGGGATGGTCTAGATCCGTGGTCACCAACCCGTCGATCACGATCAACAGGTCAATTGGGAGGGCCTGACCAGCCAATCAAGAGGTGTTCGCCCCCCCCCCCATCCCTTCTACCCCCAATAATCCCCACAACCTACCTCCAGAGACAATGGAGGTAGCGCCGGCCTTCCTTACACACTCCAACCCAAACCCCTGCACCCTCACATTCACAAGCCTGTGACTTGCTCAGCACCCTAACCCTCCACCTAACCCCAAAACTCCACAGCCTGAAGCCCCCTTCCCAAGCGAGCATCCCTTTCTCTACCTCCTCCTGCATCCAAATTCCCTCCCAGAGCTTGCACCTCTCACTTCTTCCCACACCAAAATCCCTCATTCCCACCCCAGAGCCCACACATCCTATCTCAACCCAGTGAGGGTATGGCTAGACTACAAGAGTTTTCCAGGATACCAGAGGTATCCTGGAAAAACTCTTCTGCATCCAGGGATGTGTTTGTTCTTCCGCTTTTTTTAGCGGCAACGCAAACATGCTCTTTTGGCAACTCCTGTATTCCTCGTTCCATGAGGAATAAAGGAGCTTCTGAAAGAAGGGGCTTTTCTGACATTTGGCCCAGTCTAGACAGGCCAAATGTTGGAAAAACTTCTTCCTACAGAAGAATCGGAAAAAAGCGGCAGTGTATCCGTACCCTGGGACTGTATAAGGGCTGAGGATAGCAAGTGATCGAGAGGAGGAGAACAGAGAGGGCTGGGCTTCAAGGAAGAGGTGGGGTTTTGGGGTGGGGTTTGGGGGCTTGTAGTCTTGGCTTGTTCTGACATTTAAAAAGTGATCTTGGGCATAAAAAGATTGGAGACCACTGGTCTAGATGGTACTGGGTCCTGCCATGAGGGCAAAGGACTGGACTCAATGACTTCTCAAGGTTCCTTCCAGTTCTAGTGTTCTATGATTCTATGATATTGAGCCTCACCCTTCACTCCATTCTCACCAGTTTTACAAGGAATGCAGGATCAGATCTATTACAATATGAATTATGTCTGAACATCTGTCTTTGAGGCCTGGGTTTTTGTAGCAAAATATTGTTTTGCTGAATGTAGGAGTGGAACTCACAATAAAACTAATAACAGAATTCAAGTATATATACACACATATATATTTTTTTGAACTCTCCAGCAATCCAACATAGTTGCCCTAAAGTCAGGAATACAGGCTAAAGTTTCTGAAAACCGTTTGGCAGAAATATGGCTGAAGTTGATTGATGAACTTATAGAAGATACAAGGTAAGTTACTGCATAGCTCATCATTCTAGGGATACCAAAAAATTTACTATTGCTTTTGCTGCAGCATGAGGCAAGTTCCAGAGCTTGCAAAACTGGTTACGCTTATAAGATGGTCTGAAAACTGAAACTCCAAAAGCCCATGAAAATAAGACAATACGAAAATCATCTTAGAACCCATTTATCTTGCCAAATCATTTTATTTTATGTTAATAATCTACACTAATGAAACAGAACCTTTTTAAGAAAAAGATCTGTTGATCTGGGCCATTCTTGAAATTATGGAAAATTGGTGTCCTTTGTCGTCTCCACTCACATTCTTGGGAACTTTTGGGGGGAATGGATTGAAGAAAAAAGGAGAGCAAGATTACTGAGCAGCATGAGACAGAAGAGACACTGAACTGGAGGAGAGAGAGACTGAAAAATCATGAGTAAAGTGGATGAGAAAATAACATAAAAACTAAAAAGAAAAAAGTGGAAAAGAGGGAACTATTTTACATTAGAACTAAGGGGCTTTGCCCCCTGCTTGCTACACTCACCAGCCCCCCTCTTGCAGGGAGTAGGCAATTCAGGCTCTCCCCCCAGCCACCAGGGAGGGCAGGCTGTGACTGCATGAGCCTGAGCCCCTTCTCCCTCCCCGCTCTACCAGTTTCAATCTGGATCCCTTCTCCCGTCTGGCCATGCCAGCCTGGGCTCCTTCTCCTTCTCAGCCCCAAGTCCAGCCGCACCAGCCCAGGCCCTTTCTCCATTCCTGCCTCCCACTCCCGCCCACACCAGCCTGGGCCCCTTCTCCCTCCCCCAGCCATGCCAGCCTGGGCCCTTTCTCTCCCTCCATTCCTGGCTGCCACCTAACCCTCTTCCCCCCTCCCGGCCAAGGTTGTGCCAGGCCCAGCTATGCTTCTGTCAGCCAGGGAAGGCTGGGTTGCAGCACACCAGGCCTGGTTCTGCTCCCAGTGGATGGGGAAGGCTGGGTCGTGGTGCCTTAGACTGGCTCTGCTCCGGGCGGCCAGGGAAGTCTGGGCCACAGTGCGCTAAGCCCGACTCTCCATGTAGCCGCCGAAGAGGGCTGGGCTGGCAGTGGATGGGGCTTAGCTCCAGGGATGGGGCCTGGGGCAGAAGGGGCAGTGCTAGTGGCAGGGTTTACCAGGCCCGGCCCTTGGGCAAAATAAGCCAAGACGAACCTTGGGCCCCATGCATTCAGGACCCCGCAGCTCTGCACATTCAGGACCCTGTGCTGCCCAGCTCCTGGCCCTGCCCACCCAGCCGGGAGCCATGCTGTTTTTGGCCGGGTCTCAGCTTTACCTACTCATGCCAACCTCCCCCCTGGCCTGTGGATGCTGTGAAGTGATGATGTCACTTTGTCGTCCCATAGGAAAAATTGTGTATATATATATATATATATATATAAAATTGGCAGAAAACGTAAAGAGGGAGGAAGAGATTCAGTAAAATATATAGCAAATGGAGTGGAAAAACATAAGGAAGGGAAAGGAAAGGAAAGGAAAGAATAGAACGAACATAATGGAGACATAGTACATTTTAGTAAGAAATGTACTTAATAGGAAGCTTAATTCCTAAATGAAATTTAGATGACCCAGTCAAATGTTCAATAAGAGGCATGACAGACTGGGTGTGCAGAAGGGGACTGGCATATTGAAATTTAGTTAGGCTAGCACACCAATCCTAATTTAGGATAGGACCAATTCTAATTTCATGTCAACAAAACCATATGAAAAATGTGGCTCTCTCTTGCTTGTGGACACACAAATTCTTTTCAAACAATTCCCTTGGTTTTTAAAAACATTTTTACTTGGTAATACCCGGAAACATCAAATTAGTTTCTGGGTAGAACCCTATGGTTCTAGCTATTGAACAAATATATAGGGTATGTCTATACTAGCCCCCTAGTTCGAAATAGGAAGGCTAATGTAGGCATTCGAAGTTGCAAATCAAGCCCAGGATTTAAATATCCTGCGCTTGATTTGCATTGTCCCGGCCGGTCGCCATTTTTTGAAATTTACAAGTCCGGACTAACTGCCTGCATCTACACTCGTCAGGGACCCGGTAGTTTGAATTAAAGCCCTAGTTTGAACTACCTGTTATTCCTCCTGGAATGAGGTTTAACAGGTAGTTCAATTTAGGTTATAATATGTTAACCAATTCAAATCTTTGTTCAGGCCAAGGGAGATAGTGTTAAAGTTGCATATAAAGGTTAATTCCGCATGCTCTCTCTATAATTGGCTTGTGAAATTCTTTTGTAGAAGAATGGCTACTTTTAAATCCATTAATGAGTGCCCATGTAGGTTAAAATGTTCTCCTATAGGTTTTTGTTTATTACCATTTCTAATATCTGACTTGTGTCCATTAATCCTTTGTCCTAGAGACTGTCCAGTTTGGCCAATAAATATGGCACAAGGGCATTGCTGGCACTTAATGGTATATATTACATTAAGCAGGGGTGGGGAATCTAAGGCCCAGGGGCTCTCCAGCATTCAGGAGCCCATGCTGGTGCTCCAGTCCTCCTCTCCCCCCACTGTCCCACCACTGGGCTGGAGCACACAAAATTCTCTATCCTGGGTCCTCCTAGGCTGTGGTGTGCAAGGGGAATGTGCAGTTGCATGAGCCTCTGATGTTATGGCTTATATGGTTAGGTTCTGTGATGGTGTTGCTAGTATAGATGTGTGGACAGAGCTGGAAATGGAGTTTATTGTAGGGATAGGTCCCTTGGTGAGTGTGTCTGAGGTGTGAGGTGTGGCTGCTGGAAAGTATTTGCTTCGGGTTAGGGGGGGTTGTCTATAGGCAAGGTTTGGCCTGTCTCCCAAGGCCTGTGAGAGTGATGGATTGTTTTCAAGGATTGTAGATTGTCCATAATACACAGGAGAGGTTTGAGCTGGGAGCTATAGGTGATGACTAATGGTATTCTGTTATTTTCTGAAATGTCCTAGTTATAGTATATTTTAGGTAATTAGAAATCTTCTACAAAATTTAAGACGTTTCATAAATCTAAAATCTGCAGCAGCTTTCAAGAGGTAGCAAGTATAGTCCGAGTTCTATTATATTTAAATCCAATCCCAAGTGTAGTACTTGTATTGAAGGCAATGGGACTACCTATAATAATATGCAAGATAGCCGTCATTACAGTTTTGCGCACCTGGTTTCTGATTACATGGTTCAAAGAGTAGTAAATATTTTCAGTCTCACCAACAGCTCAGGAAAATGATGTGAAAAAAGAGTTTCTTCCAATGCCATATTAAATGTGCCTTAATGAATGAATATTATTAAAAGTTTTGGTTTCTCTTTTCAGTAAGCCATTCCCCCTCTTAGAAGGGAAATCCAATGTCACAGTTCTTGACACACAGATACAAAAACTGCGCCTCAAGTCTCTAAAATTCATTCAAGAGGCAGCAACAAGGATGAGAAATGAAGCTACCGACGTAAAGGCCACCACAGCAGAAATTGAAGACTGGTTGGATAAATTAGCGCAATTGACTGAAGAGGTCAGTACTTCAAAATCTATATGATGCAGTTGTTTTTAAAAGACACAGTTTCAGCAAAATAACAAATTGCTGGCATATATAACAGATTCAAGCTGATATAGTGCACAGTACTTAAAAGGCAACCATCATCCATTCTTCTAGATCCAGTAATTTTAAAATTAAAAAGGAGAAAAAATACTTCTTTCCAGGAATATGTTGTTTTGTTTTAAAGTTTTCAATTGTAGTTGATTTCACTGAGAATGTTTCTTGGGTTAGGATAGCAGAATAAAACCCACACTTGGTTCTAATGTAGATAAAGGAGTAGTTCTGTCTGCCTAATGAGCCTGTCCGGAGTCCTCATAAAGAGGGAGAATATTTTACTTTCATCCCAGAATTGTAATTTCCTTAGGGTTTGTGCATCCAAAATTCTGTGGGACAGCAGCTAGAAGTCTATTTAAAATGGTCTTAACTATTTATTCTAAATTCTTTTAATCCCTTGAGTAATTTTAGACCGTAATAAATCTCTGTTTTCACATGAGCTAGTCTCTTTTAATTTGTTTTCCTATCATCTATAACAATATTCATCTTCTCTTAAACATTCCTAATATTAAAAATCACTGGTAAAAAAAAAATCAGTCAGAAACTTGCAATTATCACACAGCCAACAGAAATGAGTTGGCCCTGGTTTTATCTTTCAGGCTCTGGCTTAGGAAAACCATCTTAGTATGTGCTTAAATCATATTTATTATACTAGTTGAACCTCTCTGATCTGGCACCTTTGGGACAGGACTGGTGCCAAACCAGAGAATTTGCTGTAACACATAAGGTCAAAATTGTCTAACAACCTTACCAACACTTCCACTGCTTACTGGGCTCTTAGAAGACATTTAAGAGTAAATTAGAGCTAAATAACAGCACAGAACACTAAGAGCCAAAACTGGTGGCTGTAAACAAACTTTGGCACACCCATGATAAATGGACATCTGACTGACTAAAATCATGCCAGATCATGCATGTTGCCAGACCAGTGAATACTTGACTAGAAAGGTTCAACCTGTACGCCATTTGTGACGGAATATGTTCTTAGAAAACATCCAGCTTCTTTATAAAAAAAATTATGATACTTATTTGGCTTTCTAGATATTCGATTTGTTTTTTCTAATGATCATCTCAGAACAAGATGACATTTAATTATTTGCAAATAAAGACAATTTCCTCCCATTTATTAGTATCATGAATCCATATTTCCTAAATAGGTCCCTGTAAGATGCCTGATTTTTGGTTTTGCTCTCAAATATTGGATTAATTTGAAATTCTCCTAATTGCAAAATATAGTTTTGATTCTTTTTTCCCTTTAAAAAAACAGCCTCAAAACAGTATGCCTGATGTGATCATCTGGATGATCCGGGGGGAGAAGAGACTAGCCTATGCCCGCATTCCTACGCACCAGGTTTTGTATTCTACTACAAGTTCTGAAGCATCTGGTAAATACTGTGGAAAGACCCAGACCATCTTTCTAAAGGTACTGTTATAAGATCATTGTGTCACATTGTTTTTAAATTCAAGGTGTAGTGTTTAATGTGCTATTTTTGTAATCATCTGGATTTTTCCCTTAGCTATTTTATGTAAAGTTAAATCCATGTGTATGTAAGATGCAAAGGGCTATATTGTACCCTCCTATCCGTAACACAGAGGAAAGATATTTCTAGTGCAACTTGCTACAAAATGAGGCAGTAAAACTTGTGAGTGGGTGGCAGTAGCGTAAATAGCTTGCTGCTGGCACCTCTGTATGGTATGGTCTGATATCAGCACGGGGGAGGTATTAGGATTCTGAAGTTGTGAAGTAATAAGACTCAAGGTAGGAGAAGTCAGCCACAAAGAGCCAAATTGCATATGCTTTCCCCAGAACAGCACACAAATCACAATAAAAAACCCTTGTAACAGAAAATCAGAATCAACTTCTGGTCCATGGCTCAGAACCTCATCCCAGAGCTCAGAAGTATGATCCGGTTATTCTGCCAATGTGGGGGCTGGTGCTGCTAGAAGGCAAATGGAGGGATGTGTGACTAGAGGCTGTTACTGGGTGAGATTTGGATAATTCTGAAGCTGCAGATAAATATTCAAATTTTTGGATGTTAATCTGTATCTAATACCCAGGGCTTGCTTACATGAGGAAATTTCTCCACATAGCTATACCAATACAATTAGACTATTATAGTTATACTGGTTTAACTTTCCGGGTGCACACCCTTATACTAGAATTAGAGTGAGCTTGGTTAAGTTTGTCTCTTTGGGTATGTCTACACTACAGAGTTAGTTCGAACTAACGGACGTTAGTTCGAACTAACTTTCATAGGCGCTACACTAGCGCTCCGCTAGTTCGAACTTAATGCGAACTAGCGGAGAGCTTAGTTCGAACTAGGTAATCCTCATTTTACGAGGATTAAGCCTAGTTTGAACTTGCTAGTTCGAATTAAGGGGTGTGTAGCCCCTTAATTCGAACTAGTGGGAGGCTAGCCCTCCCCAGGTTTCCCTGGTGGCCACTCTGGCCAACACCAGGGAAACTCGTCTGCCCCCCTCCCGGCCCCAGACCCTTTAAAGGGGCACGGGCTGGCTACGGTGCCCGTGCCAGGTGCAAGCCTGCCAGCACCCAGCCAGCAGACCCTGCACCTGGCACGGCTCGAGCCAGCCACCCGATGCCCCCCAGCCCTCCCCCTTTTCCCGGGACCAGGCTGGCGGCTCCCAGGAGCTTGCCCGGGACCGCAAGAGGTGGGCACCCGCCTGGGCTAGTGCGGACATCATGGACTTCGTCCACGATCTCCACTCTAGGTACAGGAAAGTGGCCGTCTAGGGCAGGAGAGCTGCCAGCCTGGCCACCCAGGAGAAGGTGTGCATGAAAATCAAGAGGGTCCACTGAGACCCCCGACCCTGAGCCCTGAGCTTACAATGGCTGTCCTGGGTCAGACCAAAGGTCCATCTAGCCCAGTAGCCTGTCTGCCGACAGCGGCCAACCCTAGGGACCTTGGAGGGGATGGACCGAAGACAGTGACCAAGCCATTTGTCTCGTGCCATCCCTCTCCAGCCTTCCACAAACCTTGGGCAGGGACACCACTCCTACCCCCTGGCTAATAGCACTCCATGGACCCAACCTCCATGACTTGATCTTACATCCCTTTAAACTCTGTTCCAGTTCTAGCCTTCACAGCCTCCTACAGCAAGGAGTTCCACAGGTTGACTCTTTGCTGTGTGAAGAACAACTTTCTGTTACTAGTTTGAAGCCTGCTACCCATTCCTTTCCTTTGGTGTCCTCTAGTCCTTCTTTATGGGAACTAATGAAGAACTTTTCTGTATGCACCCTCTCCACCCAACTCCTGCTTTTAGAGACCTCTATCCTGTCCCCCCTCCGTCTCCTCTTTTCTAAGCTGAAAAGTCCCAGTCTCTTTAGCCTCTCTTTATATGGGACCTGTTCCCAATCCCTGATCATTTTAGTTGCCCTCCCCTCTCCCACCCTCTCTCTTCCCCTCTCCCACTCTCTCTCTTCCTCTCTCCCACCTCCTTTTCCCAGTCTCCCCCAGTTTTGTTCAATAAAGACAGATTCCATTTTTGACCACAATTGTCCTTTATTTTGTACATCAAGAAAAGGGGCTAGGGAAGGGTAAGTGGAAGGAGGTGAGGGAGGAATGGGGTACGAGCCCCTGATGGGGAGGACTGGGCTGGCTCTGCGGGCTTCTGGGGGTGGAAGCTCTCCTGCAGCCCCCCGATTGCCCCCTCTCCCCAGATGGCAGCCTGCGGCAAGTGCAGCCGGGCTGATGGCCGAGTGCTGTGATGTGCCCAGTGTGGGCACTCCGGGCACTCCAAGCCAGGACTGGTTTTCAAGCGGGGCACCCCTGAGAACTGTCTGTCCGGGGTGGGGGTCGGGTCCCTTTAAGCGCAGCCCTCGGCTAGCCTGAGACAGCATCTCCACGCTCTAAGTCCTCCTCTGATGCCCTGCCGGCACTGCTTCCGGCCATCCTTAAGTCTGGTTCAGGGTCCACTTAATGTGGACATGCTAGTTCGAATTAGCAAAACGCTAATTTGAACTAGTTTTTAGTTCTAGACGCGTTAGTTCGAATTAGCTTAGTTCGAATTAACTAATTCGAACTAAGTTAGTTCGAATTAGCGCTGTAGTGTAGACATACCTTCTGAAAGTAAATTAAACCAGAAAAATGCACTTTTATTCCAGATAAGAGTATCCACACACAGAGTTATAGCTATACTGGTATATCAGTGTGCTGTAATTATGCCAGGAAATGTCACAATGTAGATAAGCTCTTACCTTAAAATTTCCAGAGTGTGTCCATATGTGTACTGTGTATAGCCCTTGTCTCCTGTTTGAGTGAAATATTTTTTTTCTGAATTCTGCATTTCAAGCCTCTTGGAACAAAAGAATGCCAATGCTGAACTGTGAAGTTATAATTGTTCTCAATACTAAGCAAAGGCAAAAACATTTGTGAGTGAAACTTTGGAAAGGAAACACAGGAAAGGAGCTAAGCAATAATCTATGTTTGGCCTTTACATTCCAGTAAATCAAGGGTGTGGCTCCACATTTGGGATGTTTTCTGGTGGTAACTCTTATGTGAAAGGGGTTTTGCTGATAAAGACATTTTGAATAACTACTGAAACAGGAAACTTCAATGCAGGAGTATTTAGATAAGCCGTGTATTTTCTATATTCATAACCTATGATTACTGTCTATGATAATGGAGGAAACTATTTTTCATATTCCAGTACCCACAGGACAAGAACAAAGGTGCCAAAATTCCAGTGCAGTTGCGAGTAAACATTTGGCTTGGGTTGACTGCAGTTGAAAAGAAGTTTAACAGCTTTGCAGAAGGAACTTTCAGTGTTTTTGCAGAAATGGTATGCCTGTTAATGTTAAAGTTATTACTTTTACATGAAACTTTTTCACTTACTCTGGAAGGTACTGAAATTCTGCCATGAATTATTGTTGTCATTTTACACTCATTTTGCATGATATAAATGCCTACATTAAATTAAGGTGGAAGAGAATACCCAACATCTGTTTCAGATGGTTTTTCTGACAAACTCATTGAAGGAGATTCTGATTTTGGTTAGCTAGGCTCTTGATTAGATAGGTGGAAATCTGGAGCAACTCCATCAACTTCAGTATTGTGATTCTAGATTTATATTGGCATAATTAAAATTAAAATGTGTCCCAGAGCATGTTGTTATGTGAAGAACATTTTTACTTTAATTGCTTGTTCATACCAGAGAAGAGAATAGATGAATACAGGCTGTTGGTAAAGGCTAATCCACAGGAGCAAAAGATTCACTGAAACAAACCATTAAAGAAAAATTTGGGCAAACCCAGCAAATTCCAATTACAACAGAATATACAATCACAAAGATAAGAGTTAGCATATGTAATGGGTGGATAATATTCAAAATAGCCTTCTTTATATGCTGTATTGGTAAAGACCAAAATATTAGAAGAATCTAGACTAATTCAAGAGACAGTTTTATCCTTCTGTTAATGATAAGCTGTAGGCCTCTTTTACATGCCCTTTACAGTGTGCTGAACCAGTAATGGACACCAACAGCTTTATAGTTGCTGAACTGCTGCTCATAAGACATCATATGACATCATGACAGCAGCCTGTAGAACCATCTCCCCTAGAGTTAGTTGAGTAGGCAGTACTTAGGTACCTGTACCAAAAGTAATTAAATATAGAAAGTGAATGTCAAAATTAATGATTTCTTAAGTATAAAACATGCATGGTTACAGCACAAAGTTTTTGCTATTTGTACATTAATCCAAACATTTTCTAGGAATTTTATAGGTCAAAAGGTTTGAAAAGTCCCAAACCAAAAACTCTCTGGAATCAAATTATAATGTAACATACAGCTGTGTAAATTAAGAATAATTCCATTGAAGACCATGGAAACACGCTAGCATAAAACTAGTGTAAGATCAGGGCAGGCACAACACATCCTTGGATTTCAGATATGGGCCATATCTAGTAGAATGTTTGAACCGTAACAATTACATAAATATATGCTTATATTTCCCTACCAACTTTTCTTTGGACCCTAAAGTGCTCTTTTATTCTTTTCTCTCAAACAGTATGAAAATCAGGCTCTTATGTTTGGAAAGTGGGGCACCTCAGGACTAGTCGGTCGTCACAAGTCTTCTGATGTCACAGGAAAAATCAAATTGAAAAAAGAGTTCTTTTTGCCCCCAAAGGGCTGGGAGTGGGAAGGAGACTGGACGGTTGATCCTGAAAGAAGGTCAGATTTCTGATTCATACACAAGTATAGATTTCTAAGGGGTTTTCAGTGTTTCCTAGTTATTTAATTTCAGAATGTACAGAATAAACTTAGCTGTTGGGCTTAAGCTAAGCTGCTAATAAACCAGCTGTTGTGTTTGGGCAGGTTTTAAACAGAGTTTTTGTAGGAGTGTAAGTTAGGCAATCTGTCACGGTTATTAAATAAACAGTTCAATTAGTATTTATGTCATTAGAATGAAGGATGCAAACATGCAGAAATTATTTCCAACGATTAGGGGACTAGTCTGGGACACTATAGACCTTGGTGCAATTTTTATATTCCCTGCTCTGCAATAGACTTGCTATCTGTCCATGGGTAAGTCACTTAGACTATCTGTGGCCTCAATTCTCCATCTATAAAATGGAGGTACATCTGAAGTATTGAGAAGATAGCACTAAGGATATACAGCAAACTGTGAACAGCTCAATTTATACCAGTGATGTGGCCAGATAAGTGCCTAATCACATGGCTTTCTAACAAAAACTTCTTTAGATTTTAGCTTACTGTGGAGTCTATTATAAACCTCCAATTAACATAATATCAAGGCAAGTGTACAAATCACCATCAAGACGGCAAAATCATCTGATGGCACTCTTTGTATTTATTTATTTATTTATTTATTTGGCTGTGTATGTTAAGAGCATCTGTGCGCTTCACGAAATGGTTATCCCAGTTATCAGACTAAGACTGACTTTCGCTTATTGTTCATAATTTGTGGTTTATCATTTGTTAATGTAAGTTCCAGGTCAGAAACTTTCTCTGGATTTATACTGAATCTTGAAATTTTTACTTTGTATGCTGCCTAACAACAGTTCATGTTCACATTCACAGAGATGGAATGGACTGAATTATAATAGTTAGTAGGGGTGAAATTCTGGCCTGAAAATTTCAGACACACCAAGATTTCACTGGTGTTTTCTTTTTGTGCTCTGACATTGAGCAAGCACAGGAAGGCTGCCACTGTACAAAAGGAAGATACCAGCTGTTGTGTCCTTCTTAAAAGTTAGCAATTAAATCTCGATATGAATGGATTGATTTTCAAGATTGATTTTTCAATTGATGGTCTATAACATGCAGAAAAGCAATAAGTATACATTTGTGAACAGTTCAGCTGATAAAGGAAAAGCCTCCTGTAAAAATCTAAAATAAATACATTTATGCCTAGTCCACTAGATCAAAATTAACACAGGCAACTTTATTTGACCAGTAGATGGCATTACAAAACAGATTTCAGTTCTTTCTGAAATCAAATCTGAAAGGCAGGTAAAAAGGAGAAATTTATTTTATCAGAAAATAACTAGTACTCTTTTAATTACGTTTACAGTTTTAAATATTACACTTTCACTTTCTCTTTAAACTCAATCAAACTTAGAAGGTGGAGAAAAGTCAAGTTGGTCCAAATTCACATTACAGCTAATGTTTTCTTAAAAAATGGGGAAACAAGAGTATCATAATGTAGCTGAAAAAGTTTGATAATGGATGCATTTTGGAGACATGTTAATGAACAAATAAACAAGCTGTGGAAAAGAACCAGCTGGAAGTCCATTTAATTGCCTTTGCCTTCCTTATTCTATGTTAGCTGATATGCAGTCATGTGTAGCTTGTATGTAGTCTTGACTTCAGAGGAATGTTGATTTCTGGTTTTAGGGTAACAGTGATCCAGTTATAGTACTTAGTGCAGTGTAAGTGGACAAAATAGGCTTGAAAAATACTTGCAGCTTACAAAAATAAGTGACCTGAAGTCCTAAAGAAAATGTGAAAGAAAACTCGGATGTGAGAATTGTTTATATTTTATACATGTGTACATATGATATACTTGTGTACACATATAATATATCTTAATACATTTACATAGATACACTTTTTTAAAGTGCATAGTAAGTCTAGATCACAGTCATGGGAAATTCTAGGAAAAAATTCTTTTATGTGGCCTGTATTGCACACTATGGATATTTGAAAGTTCACAGTAACAGTGCGACAAAATTCAAATCTGTGCTTCAAAAGCACAGACCTCTGCCACTATGGGTGAAGGAAAATCTCTATTAGCTAACAGCAATAGAGTTTTTGGCACTCAGAATCAGAAGCACTCAGCTGTCCAGTGGAGATCAGTGAATGCATGCACATGTGTACACACTCCAGAGTATTTCTATTTAGAAATTGTAGTTTAACAGTTTGCCTTTTAAAGTATTTGCTTTTGACCGCACAGCTTGCTGACTGAAGCTGATGCAGGGCATAGCGAGTTTACAGATGAAGTGTATCAAAATGAGAGTCGTTATCCTGGAGGAGAATGGAAAGCAGCTGAGGAACACTACACAGATGTGGTGAGAGTCTTACAAATTAATACTTTTCATTTTTAAAATTTTGGTTACAACAGCTCTGTTTCCCTGTGAGTAATTTTGCTCCCCATTTTACTGTATCATGGATTCTTGAAATGTCTAATATTTTTATTTTAACTTTAGCAAAACATAAGTGTCCTAAAACAAGTTAGGACAGAATAACTCAGGGATGTTTCACCGGATATTTATTACAAAAATATTTGCTTCATCATGAGAGTTGGGTGGTTTGAGCCCATCAAACCAACTTCCTATCCAGCCTTATAATGTGTTTATGCTACATGTGCAATTATTTACATCTTTTAAGGTATAATAATCCTTTGGTCTTTTTCTAATGAAAGAATGGAGAAAAAACTGTATCACCTGGTGACATTAACTGCCCCCCTGGATGGATCTGGGAAGATGATGCTTGGATATATGATATAAATCGAGCAGTGGACGAGAAAGGTAAGATTAATTGTTTAGAGTGTACTTATTAGTATTAACTCTTCACCATCAAACAGGTAGAAGAATGTGTTCCAAAACTTTCAGCTAGTTATGTCTCACAACAATATTTTGAAATACAAATAACCAAGAGCATTATAATAATTAGGTAGCTCATTAATGATTTCTAGGAATTTCAAGGCTGATTTGGTTTTTTGTGCATGTAGAACTTAAAGAAGAGGCAAAATGTAGTTTTAAATAGAAACTGGCCTACAACCTTACCTTATGGAGAATCTAGCAATTGCTTCATCATTTAAAAAATTTTATGATTTAGGACCACCATGGCTTGAATAACTATGTAAATTACATTCACTTACTGTCTTATATTGGATTGTAATTTGTTTGGGACAGGAACCAGCTCTTCCTGGATGTTTGTACAGTGCTTATCCCAATGGGTTTCTATCCTGATTGGGATCTCTAGACACTTCCATAATAATGATGATAATGCAGGCTGATGTTGAATGAAATACTTTGCAGGTGCCTGAGACACTGAGTACATTTTACTTATTTCAGTCAGTGGAAACACCATGATATTTCCTTTTTCCTCTTGGAATCACATGTGCATTTTTTTTAAGTTCTGGTAGTTGACTTGAAAACTGGTGGTTCTTCATTTGTATATTACTTTAGCTAGCATAGTGCAATAGGCTGAAAGGTCAAAATGCCAGCTCGTGCTCCAAAGGAATGATACTGCATTCTCTAGTGAGGCAAAACTTCCATCAGCTTTAAAAAACAAAGAGATGGTTGAATATTTCAATCTTTAGGCTAAAATAACAGATGGTCGAGTTCCACACTCAAGACCCTTCATGCACATTTCTCCTCTTCTTGTACAGAAAAGACTCAGCTACCAGTCCTGTAGCCCAACAGAGAATATACTTTGCGTTTAGGGATCTATACGGCAGGACCTACATCAACACCATTTGGGGGATTTCTTTGAACAGACTCAGACAACATTGTGATTAAAATACCAATGACCAGTCTAGTCTAGCAGCAAAGATGCACTGGTGGGTAGTCACATGGGTAATTTTAATGAAAAATCCAGTGTAGACAAAGCCATATGCTTCAAGTAGTTCATTATTATCTATTTCATCTTAATGACGATATTTACTTGTACCAAGCAAACTTGTACCTCTTACAAAAAGAATCCACTGTTAAAAATGCCCATAATCTATATCTATTCCCATTTACCTTCTTTTATCATTCTAAAAAAAAATCACTAAATTGTGTAGCATCCCATACTAGGACATGAAGGGCTAGTAACCAAAGAACCTGGCCTTCATTGGATCATAGGCACCACCATTTTGCACAGTATGCTAAGTGTCATATCATAGAATCATAGAATCATAGGACTGGAAGGGACCTCGAGAGGTCATCGAGTCCAGCCCTCCACCCTCAAGGCAGGACCAAGTCCCGTCTACACCATCCCTGACAGATGTCTATCTAACCTGTTCTTAAATATCTCCAGAGAGGGAGATTCCACCACCTCCCTTGGCAATTTATTCCAATATTTGACTACCCTGACAGTTAGGAATTTTTTCCTAATGTCCAATCTAAACCTCCCTTGCTGCACTTTAAGCCCATTACTCCTTGTCCTGTCCTCACAAACCAAGAGGAACAAATTTTCTCCTTCCTCCTTGTGACACCCTTTTAGATATTTGAAAACCGCTATCATGTCCCCCCTTAATCTTCTTTTTTCCAAACTAAACAAGCCCAGTTCATGAAGCCTGGCTTCATAGGTCATGTTCTCTAAACCTTTAATCATTCTTGTCGCTCTTCTCTGTACCCTTTCCAATTTCTCCACATCTTTCTTGAAATGTGGTGCCCAGAACTGGACACAGTACTCCAGCTGAGGCCTAACTAGTGCAGAGTAGAGCGGCAGAATGACTTCACGAGTTTTGCTTACAACACACCTGTTGATACAGCCTAGAATCATATTTGCTTTTTTTGCAGCAGCATCACACTGTTGACTCATATTCAACTTGTGGTCCACTATGACCCCCTAGATCCCTTTCCGCCATGCTCCTTCCTAGACAGTCGCTTCCCATCTTGTATGTATGGAACTGATTGTTCCTTCCTAAGTGGAGCACTTTGCATTTCTCTTTATTAAACTTCATCCTGTTTACCTCTGACCATTTCTCTAACTTGCTAAGGTCATTTTGAATTATGTTCCTATCCTCCAAAGAAGTTGCAACCCCACCCAGTTTGGTATCATCTGCAAACTTAATAAGAGTACACTCTATCCCAATATCTATGTCATTGATGAAGATATTGAACAGTACGGGTCCCAAAACAGACCCTTGCGGAACTCCACTTGTTATCCCTTTCCAGCAGGATTTAGCACCGTTAACAACAACTCTCTGACTACGGTTATCCAGCCAATTATGCACCCACCTTATCGTGGCCCTATCTAAGTTATATTTGCCTAGTTTATCAATAAGAATATCATGCGAGACCGTATCAAATGCCTTACTAAAGTCTAGGTATATGACATCCACCGCTTCTCCCTTATCCACAAGGCTCGTTATCCTATCAAAGAAAGCTATCAGATTAGTTTGGCATGACTTGTTCTTCACAAACCCATGCTGGCTATTCCCTATCACTTTATTACCTTCCAAGTGTTTGCATATGATTTCCTTAATTACCTGCTCCATTATCTTCCCTGGGACAGACGTTAAACTGACCGGTCTGTAGTTTCCTGGGTTGTTCTTATTCCCCTTTTTATAGATGGGCACAATATTTGCCCTTTTCCAGTCTTCTGGAATCTCCCCTGCCTTCCATGATTTTTCAAAGATCATAGCTAAAGGCTCAGATACCTCTTCTATCAGCTCCTTGAGTATCCTGGGATGCATTTCATCAGGACCTGGTGACTTGCTGACATCTAACTTTCCTAAGTGATTTTTAACTTGTTCTTTGTGTATCCTATCTTCTAAACTTACCCTCTCTCTGCTTGTATTCACTATGTTAGGCACACCTCCAGACTTCTCAGTGAAGACCGAAACAAAGATGTCATTGAGCATCTCCGCCATTTCCAAGTTTCCTGTTACTGCTTCTCCCTCCTCACTGAGCAGTGGGCCTACCCTGTCCTTGGTCTTCCTCTTGCTTCTAATGTATTTATAAAAGGTTGTCTTGTTTCCCTTTATGCCTGTAGCTAGTTTGATCTCATTTTGTGCCTTTGCCTTTCTAATCTTGCCCCTGCATTCCCATGTTGCTTGCCTATATTCATCCTTTGTTATTTGTCCTAGTTTCCATTTTTTATAGGACTCCTTTTTTATTTTGAGATCATGCAAGATCTCCTTGTTAAGCCAAGCTGGTCTTTTGCCGTATTTTCTATCTTTTCTACACAGCGGAATTGTTTGCTTTTGGGCCCTTAACAACGTCCCTTTGAAATACTTCCTACTCTCCTCAGTTGTTTTTCCCTTCAGTCTTGCTTCCCATGGGACCTTACCTACAAGTTCTCTGAGCTTATCAAAATCTGCCTTCCTGAAATCCATTACCTCAATTGTGCTGGTCTCCCTTCTACCTTTCCTTAAGATCATGAACTCTATTATTTCATGATCACTGTCCCCCACACTGTCTTCCACTTTCAAGTTCTCAACTAGTTTCTCCCTATTTGTTAAAATCAAATCCAGAACAGCTTCTCCTCTGGTAGCTTTTTCAACCTTCTGAAACAGAAAGTTGTCTCCAACGCAGTCCAGAAACTTATTGGATAGCCTGTGCCCTGCTGTGTTAGTTTCCCAACATATGTCTGGATAGTTGAAGTCCCCCATCACCACCAAATCTTGGGCTTTGGACAGTTTTGTTAATTGTTTAAAAAAGGCCTCATCCACCTCTTCCACCTGGCTAGGTGGCCTGTAGTAGACTCCTAGCATGACATCACCCTCATTTTTTACCCCTTTTAGCTTGACCCAGAGACTCTCTACACAGCTATCTCCTACGTTCATCTCCACTTCAGTCCAACTGTGTACATTTTTAATATATAAGGCAACCCCTCCTCCCTTTTTTCCCTGTCTGTCCTTCCTGAGCAAGCCGTACCCTTCCATACCAACATTCCAATCGTGCGTCCCATCCCACCAGGTTTCTGTAATACCAATGATATCATAGTTGTATTTATTTGTTAGCAATTCCAGTTCTTCCTGCTTATTACCCATACTTCTCGCATTTGTATATAGGCATCTAAGATACCGATTTGATCTTGCCTCCCTGTTGTGCCCTGACCCTCCTTTCTCCTTGCCATTATAGGCTGTAGTCCCCCCCACTTCCAACCCATCTCCCAGTCCCACACATTCAGCACTTACCTGTGGGCTTTGCTCACCTGTCCCCGTCGAACCTAGTTGCCTGCTCTGTATGAAATCACATTTCATTAAGCAGAATCCAAGCACTCATTGTCACAAGACAGCACTGAGGACAAAAGCTTAGTAGGATTTTAAAAAATGACTAATGTAGATGTGACGGCGCGTTGGGGGTCCCCCGTCTCCTGCACCCCGAAATGGCACAAACAGACTGCACCAGCCGGTGGAATAGAGGAAGTTTATTGCCTCTCCAGGATACAGCACAGCACAGATGGAATCTGGTCACAGAGCTGGGCTAGGATGCCTCAGGCCCCCTTGAGATGGGGGAGACTGGGCCCCTAAACTCCAGCCCCTTTCCCTAGGCTGTCTCCTCCATGCTCCCAGCCCGCAACTCAACTCACTCTCTTCCAGCCCTGCCCCCCAGCCAGGGCAGCCTCCACCTTCCTTTGTTCCTCTCCATGGGGGGTATCTGGTTCAACCAGTTTGGCATCACCTTTGCATAGTGAGGTTTTCCCTGCTGGGTCTTGCTCCAGACAGCAGAGGTCACCACAGCCCAGCAAGTACCCCCACTACGTCACAGTAGATAATGAGATATTTATATAGACAATGAGAATATCCACCATTATATTAAAAGGAAACTAAAATCTCAATCTTCTGGGCAGTGACATAGCCAGAATAAGAGAAGTGAGTGGGTTCCTACTTGGGGTGGGTGAGCAATACTCACTACTTTGGGGGGGGTAGGAGTGATGGAGCCACATCTCCCATTCCCAGCTAGCCTTGGAAGAGGGGGAAGGATCAATGCTTTGACAGAAGCTGCTGTAAAAGTGGGAGCCCCCATAAAAATGTGTATCCTGCACTCTCTTTCCACTTCACTTCCCCTTGCTCTGCTGTTTAGCTGAAAGATGAAAACTAACAAATCCTGTTTTAGGGTGGGAATATGGAATTACCATTCCTCCAGACAATAAGCCAAAGTCCTGGGTTGCTGCAGAGAAAATGTATCACACACACAGACGGCGAAGATTGGTGCGAAAACGTAAAAAGGATCCAAGCCAAGCAACAACAGGAGCAAAGGTAAATGGAACAGATTCAAAGTGTAGTTTAGAGTTTCTATTTCTTACTCATAATTCATTTCAAACACATTCACCTCTAAAATTACATATCTCACAGATGATAAGTTTGCTGAATGAAGAACAACATTCTGGTTCTACCCAAAGAAAACTATTTTAGAAGAACTTTATTTGACATGCAATCAGTTTCTCTTTCCTGCAGTAGAAGACTGTCTTTCACTTAGGCTATGTTTACATTATGACTTTTGCTGCAAGAGGCAATGCAAATTAAGCGTGGGTTAGCATTTTCTCGCACTTCATTTGCATACTTTCTTTTGTTCCATTTTTGTGCAAGGGTTTTTTGCGCAAAAACAGGCAGCGTGACCGTGGTTGTTTTGTGCAAAACAGCTACGGCCACGCCGCTTGTTTTTGTGCAAAAACCCCTTGCGCAAAAACGGAACGAAAGAGTATACAAATGAAACATGAGAAAATGCTAATCCACACTTAATTTGCATTGCCTCTTGTGGCAAAAGTCATAGTGTAGACATACCCATAGAGTTTATCTTGAAAGGGGTTGATTGTTTTTGCTGTAACTATTGCAGGCTTTTTGTAGCATTTAAGTAAGTAAAGTGTGGATGGTTTGTATTTCTGCTGCTGCATCCTAGGTAATGGCATCCTTTGAAGATAAAGAAGGATGGGAGTATGCATCTTTGATTGGCTGGAAGTTTCACTGGAAACAACGCAGTTCTGATACGTTCCGCCGTAGACGTTGGAGGAGAAAAATGGCTCCTTCAGACACTCATGGTGCAGCAGCTATCTTTAAACTTGAAGGTGCTCTTGTAAGTAGCAAAATCACAGCAGAAATTGTTTAATTAATAGGAAAATAAATTTTAAAATTAGTGGTGGAATATTTGCATGTACAGTAAAACACCAATAGTCCGGCATCCAATTGTACGGCACTCCCGATAGTCCGCCATCAAAATGGCAAGAGCCTAGTGAGTGAGCTTCAGCAAAAAATGAGTCACAAGGCAGCAGCGGCAGCAGCTGAACCGAATGAAACCGGACGGGACCGAGTCAGTCTGCCACTGGCATTGTGTGACTCTGGACAGTGCTTGTGCTACAATAAAAAGGGTTAAAAACACTTTATATACAATATATACTCTGTGTGTGTGTATATATATATATATATATATATAAACCATCTTATAGTACCTCCTGATAGTCCGGCATATCCAATAATCCGGCACCACCTAGGTCCCAAAGGTTCCGGATTATCAGAAGTCTAGTATTAAATACAGCAAGCTACCACATGAAGTGCTTTATAAACATTAAATTGCTGTGTGACTGAGGCCTTCATATGTTTCAAGGCCAGAAGGAACCATTATGATGATATCGTCTGACCTCCCGCATAATATTTTTGACTCCTAGAATTATTTATCTATTAGCATGTTGAGACTTGGCAACAGAAAGTAGGTGATCCACCCTTCTGGCAAAGCAAAGAAGATGGTCCAACAATAAAGCAGCTCAAGACAGTATATAAATCAAACGCATAAAGAGTGTGTTAGTAATAGGAATGAATAGGCATTTCCTCTGCTGAATATCTGCTTCTAGGCAAGGCAATCAAATAATTAGGGGATAGCACAGTATGAAAGAAAATAGAATGATATCTATAAGGTCACTAATAGATCATCAGGATTTATTTATTCCATAGGTTTATTACAGGATGCATTAAATACCCAAAGGCATTAACTAGGGAATAGTATAAAGAACATAATGTGAGAAAGTAATATATTTTACTACGATATTGGATACAGAAAGGGTGGTGGCATCATACTAGAGAAAGTCAAATTTGTGGAATAGTTGCTACATTTTTTCCTGTTTTGCATCATAAACACCAAAAAAATGGACATCCAGTTTATAATATTTATTTTCTGACCTTTACTTCCCTTGGTTCTGACTCCCATGGAATTTTGAAAATTAATTGTTTAGAGTCTCTGTCCCTTTCAACTCTATAAATATTGGACTAGACAGAGCGCATAGTTGCTACCTGCTTGTGCCAATGTGACTGAGGAGATAATAGTCACATTGGCAATAAAATAGTGCCCCAGCAATAAAATAGCTCTCCACAGCAGGTTGGCCAATGTAGAGTGTTTGCAGCCTCTCCTGTAGTAGGGCATGCCCATTGAGAGAAATGTGGGATCCTGGTACATTATGTTCCCTGGCTGTCCGGCCCTAACCATTTCTCTTTATTGACACAGATGTTAGACATTTTGAGGTCCCCGCAGCTCATGTTCCCAAAACAATTATTCCCTCTTCCCCTTCTGATTCGCCACACTGGAAAGTGGCCAGTTTATCCCCCAAAGCAGGCAGTGTTGGCTAGGAAGTGTACATGACCACCAGGCTGATTTCTGTAGTGCTCTTATTGCAACTTAACAATTGTCAAACAGCTTTGCCTAAAGCCAAGTATGAACCTCTTCTGCAGTACACTAGGCTTCATTTGTTTAGGCAGGTAAAGTGGTACCTCTCCTTGCCCCAACAGGCACAAATGAAGCCCACTATACACATAAGATGTGATTTACATGAATATTGGGTTATTTCTGTATATATAACTGTTAGTGAATTTGGTTTTGCATATGATTTTAGGGAGCAGACACTAGCCTCGACGAAGGAGAGGGGAAAAGTTCAGAAAAAACCAAAGAGTCTGCCACACGTGTATTTGGTGCCAACACTCCAATTGTTTCCTGCAGTTTTGACAGTAAGTTTTTGCCAGATCTGTTCTTAATGACTCACTTCTATTGCTATGTGTACCAATCATAGATAATCAGTAGCCAAGTAGTGAACTATATTGTTACCCCGTCTTTCTTCCCCTACGCCCTACCAGTTTATTTGTCTCACCCCTTGTTCCATTGTGTTACTAACCAAGATGGTAAATAGTTCGGGACAGGGTCTGTATTTTAACTATATGCTGATACAGTTCCTAGCACTATAATGGTCAGATCCCTGACTAAGGAGTAGAATGGCTACTGGAAGACAAATGATTGATAATAAGACTAATAAAGTTTAACTTTGTCTGTTTCCATCATTTGAAGATCTAAATATAGATTACAGAAAAATTAATAAAACTATTTGAGTAAACAGGACCAACAGTAATAAACTGGATCACAGAATATGGATCAAATAATCTCATAATTATATTGTCAGCTTTCACTGCCTTAGGAGTGCTTAGTTCCTATATTGCTATGTCCCATGCAGATATGTAATGTAGATGTTAGATAGGATGTACCATATTAGTAATATAGACATTTGTGCTATTGATCCTTCATTCACACTACTCTTTTGGAGCCAAATGCAGTTTTAATTGGCTACACAATCAAAGCAGCTAACCAGACTTACCCTTGCCAAATCTGAAAACAAAACCGAGCTGCATTTCAGCCTCAAAAAAAGAATTTCCTCTCCTGAGCAAAACATAATCTTAAGGATACAGTCAGAGAAAGGAACCAGAACTTTGGTGTACAAGCCACTTCATTGGTTTTCAGGTTTCAGATAGGATTTAACTCTGAAAATAAAAAGCCAAGCAAAAAAAGTCTCCAGAAGTTCAGATTTTCATTTCTATTTACGCTCTGATCTTTAGATGTTGAGCTAATAAAACTATTTTATGGAATTGTATTATTTCAAATAAAATATATAATATGCTTAAATCAGCTCCTGTTCCTTTTCAAGTCAGTGGCAAAACTTGCATTGCATTCAGTGGGCTCAGGCCTTGGCCCAAAATTAGCCACTGGACTGCACTGACCAATGTTTTGGCCTTGGGGATGAAAGAGAGGAATTAAAAAATGTTCAAAAATATATTCAAGATTAGCAAGGTTTGGGGTGAATCCTGCAGCTTTCAGTGCTACTCTTGCCTTCAAAGTTTTGAAGAGAGAACTGTTGGTCCTGACCTCTAATCTCAAAGAAGGGCCACTAGGATGATCCGAGGAATGGAAAATCTGTCTTATGAAAGGAGACTCAAGGAGCTTAGCTTGTTTACTTTAACCAAAAGAAGGCTGAGGGGAGACATGATTGCACTTTTTAAATATATTAGAGGGATAAATACCAGGGAGGGAGAGGAATTATTTAAGTTTAATACCAATGTGGACACAAGAACAAATGGATATAAGCTGGCTAGTAGGAAGTTTAGACTTGAGATTAGATGAAGGTTTCTAACCATTAGAGGAGTGAGGTTCTGGAACGGCCTTCCAAAGGAAGTAGTGGGGGCAAAAGATCAATCTGGTTTCAAGATTAAACTAGATGGGTTTATGAAGGGGATGGTTTGATGAGATAACATGATCTTGGTAACTAAGGGTATGTCTACACTACCCCGCTAGTTCGAACTAGGAGGGTAATGTAGGCATACCGCACTTGCAAATGAAGCCCGGGATTTGAATTTCCCGAGCTTCATTTGCATAAGCGGGGAGCCTCCATTTTTAAAACCCCGTTCGTTCAAACCCCGTGCAGCGCGGCTACACGGGGCACGAACTAGGTAGTTCGAACTAGGCTTCCGAGTTCGAACTCCTCATTCCACGAGGAGTAACAGTAGTTCGAACTAGGAAGCCTAGTTTGAACTACCTAGTTCGTGCCCCGTGTAGCCGCGCTGCATGGGGTTCGAACGAGCGGGGTTTTAAAAATGGCGGTGCCCCGCTTATGCAAATGAAGCTCGGGAAATTCAAATCCCGGGCTTCATTTGCAAGTGCGGTATGCCTACATTACCCCGCTAGTTTGAACTAGCGGGGTAGTGTAGACATACCCTAATTGACCATTCATTATCAGTGGGAAATAGGTCAATGGAGGGATGATAGGAGTTACTATAGAGAACTTTCTGGGTGTCTGGCTGATGAGTCTTGCCCACATGCTCAGGGTTTAGCTGATCGCCATATTTGGGGTCGGGAAGGAATTTTCCTCCAGAGTAGATTGGCAGAGGCCCTGGAGGTTTTTCGCCTTCCTCTGTAGCATGGGGTACAGATCACAGCCGGAGGATTCTCTGCATCTTGGGGTCTCCAAAGTATTTGAAGGCTTCAATATCTGAGATATAGGTGAGAGGATTATTCTAGGAGGGGTGGGTGAGATTTTGTGGCCTGCACTGTGCAGGGGGTCAGACTAGGGGTGTGTCTAGACTACAGAGTTTTGTCGACAAAAGTGGACTTTTGTCGACAAAACTATACCTGTGTCCACACTACCGCCGAGTTCTGTCGACATAATTTCGACAGAACTCAGCAGTTTTGTCGACGCTGGTAAACCTCATTTTACGAGGCATAACGCCTTCTGTCGACAGAGTTTCTGTCGACAGAAGGTGTTATTGCATGTAAACTGTCCTTTGCGTCTACACTACCATGTCGACAAAGCAGCTTGCTTTGTCAACAGAACTGAATGTAGTGTAGATGCTCTTTGTCGACAGAAGTTTTGTCGACAGTATCTGTTGACAAAACTTCTGTCAACAAAAGCCTGTAGTCTAGACGTACCCTAGATGATCAGAATGGTCCCTTCTGACCTTAAAGTCTATGAGTCTATGAGTCTATAATTACAGACAGGCCCATGAGAAGCTGCATCTGATTATCAAATTATTTTGAATAGAGTAATTTCTTAGTAATGTTTAAAGTCTCCTGCAGTTAGGTGAAAAAAAGCTGAACGGCTTCCATTTTACCCCATTCTAGGGATCTTCATCTACTTTGTACTGGTCTGAAGAAGCAATTTTCAAATATTAGCTTGATAGTATTAGTACATTGATCACAAATAATAATTTTAGTGATTGCTCATGCTTAGGTTGAGAAGCTATTGAATGCGTATTATAAATGCAAAATAGCCTAATTAAAGGAATCACATTTATTTCATTCTCACCCTACATTTGGCCTCTCATTTTGTTTTCTTTGTATAGGAGTGTATAGTTACCATCTTCGCTGCTACGTCTATCAGGCAAGAAATCTTATGGCTTTAGACAAAGACAGCTTTTCAGGTATGGAAAAAGCCTATTAAAGTCTCAGCATATTTCCATAATAACAAACCTAATCCCTACAATGAATGACTTGCTTCCACTATAGGATAGCTTGATTCACTGGCTATAGGCCTCATGGCAGTAATTACAACTTTACATCCAGAGCTGGCCAGCACATCCCCAAAGTACACAGTATTGACCAACAAAACCGGTGACTAATGCCTCTGAGGAATGAACTGATTCAGCTGTATCCACTTGAAAGCTCTGCCAGCTCCCCTTCTCAGTAGATACCTGTAGGGAGAATGAAGGTACAAACATTGACTGTACTTTAACAGAAACAATCTCTCCTGGACCCTAACTTCCCTTTTTTGGCCCAAAGCTATACAGTGTGTAACCCTGCCTGCCCCCTTGATAATAGTGGTGAATCAAGCTATATCTGCTTGTTGTATCAACAAGTTTTTGCCTTATCCAAAGCTTTTTATGACTTTACCACTAATACTGACTTGTATGGAAATTGAGTTGATGTGTACCTTACCACTAAGCATGAGTCTTGTTTATTTGTACAAAAGTATTCATTAGTGTTTAATTGTACAGGAACTAAAAATGTTTTCTCTCTCAGTAGACAATATTGCCAAATTATGGATCTTAAAAACTTATAAACTAGTAGTTTATCCATGGTAGCCAGATAATCAGATAAAATCCCTTTTACTCATGGTATACATTTGTATAATTTTGTCATATCTCCATAGGGAAAGTCTTAGATATTTCTTCCTATGTGTACCAGTCTGTATTTATGTAATCAGAGTAAACTAGTTAAGCAGTTACCCTAGTATTTAATGTTTAATAATTACAATGAAAATTTCTACTGTTGGGATACTGTATAAATATGACTTTGAATGTATAGCAGAGTAAATACACCATGAATGGGTGGGGGTGAGTTTTCATGGGTTTGTTTGTTTTTCCATGTTTCCATCTTCTTTCTTCCTCTTTTTTCCTTTGTATTATGAATTGAACATGTCTAGTGCATTCCATGATTTGTTATAAAAAGGTAGAATGATGTATATTGTAGCTGTGATGCTGTTTTCTCATATACTGTATGAGATTAATTTTTATGTACATCATATATGTCATTGTTTTTGGACTATTTGAATATACAGCAATTTAAAAGAAACTATGACAACTTCATATGGATAGTTCAAGGCTGGTATCTCAGATAGAAGACATATGTAAGCCTGAACTTACAAATTAGGAACTTACAAGTTGTTTGAAGAGTTACACAGAGTACATGCCACTTGGATTAGTTACTTAGCTAGAGACTGTTGAAGTTGACCTAAAGATAACCTTTAAAATAGCCTCTGGTGCTTGGTAATAGCAATTTGTACAGGAAATGTTAATATCCATCATCAGATACCTTCTTCAGAGATCCTGATGATTTAGAAGTATACCTAATAGTAGGCCTAGAACACTTTAATCATTTAGTTCTGATTCACAAGAGGAAGGGACTGCCATAAATAAGCATGTTTGAGACCAAAGCTTGATCTATGGAATAGCCTGGTAGAATTTATTGTTCAGCAACTAGTCAGAACTAGAATGATCTCTTTGTATTATTTATGAGTCCATGAAGTTGTATATCACCAGAGACATCATGGAAAAGCTTAGATGGAAGATATAGATCAGTAATTTTAAAAGGAAACTAGTATAGACAAATTTTCATTTTAGTTTTCAGACTCATTTTCTGATTCATATGACATTTTAATCATTTCACATACTGTTGTGGTCTTCAAGATTTGCACAGTGTAAAGCCTGCAATAACCAGACTGAATTTAAAAGTTCATCATCAGTTATATGTTAACTATTGCATTGTGCATCATGATGTATTGGTATATTATGAAAGGCTTTGAAGAGGGGACCAGATGGTTCAGGGAACTGGTAATGAAATATGGTGGGTTTTTTACTTCCAAGAGGTAGTTTCAAATCCAGGCATGCTTGCTAGTGAAAAATACTACTAATTGTGTAACAGCCTAGATTCTGCCACTTGATTCACCTATGTGGACCCCAGGAACATGATGGGTCTTGAGTGCTTTAGATAGAAAGGAAAAAAATTAATATTGTGATGCAGCATACGCATAGTGAAGAAACTTTTTTAAGGGAAAAACTGGAACACCTGTCATCACGGGGAATTCATAGATAAGTTTTGGCAGCTACAGTGGGCAATTATCAAGGGCAATGGTATTGTGTCTATTTCTTTTCCCCTCAGGGTTAGCTGTTAAGCAATCTTTGATCCTCAAGACTGGGTTAGAAATCTCACCAGAAATTTTACAACATTCCTTATATATAATCAGGCCAAAATTATTTATGTTATTAGGTTTTGTGTGATGGTGTTAGGGCACTTGTACTTCTGAGGCACGCTGGAACAGGAAGTAAACAGGCATGTGAAAATGAAGGAAAAATTTGTGAAGGTCCAGTCCAGATTAGTGTTCTTAGCTTGCAGGCATAGGTTCATAGTTAACACTCTTTCATTCCAGAGAGCTTCATGTTCATTATAGCAGATGGAGAGTTATGTACCTAGGTATTTCCACAGCACTTTCACTGTAGTGTCTATGAATATTACATTTTAGAGTTACATGCATGCACTGCTTTCAGTACTAGCAGGATAAGATTTTTCTAATCAATACAGTGGGATATTATATTTTTGTAATAGGGTTGCTTACTGCCTGCTGTCACCCCCCATAGGTGTTTTTTTAACGGATTGCAGCTTAAAGAATTTAACTGTTTAGAGACAAAGAAGAAAAGAAAACAATGTGAGCCAGATCTTCATCTTAATAGGCCAATTTTTACCAGCTGAGGATCTGGCCCTGTTTTTTTTAAATACATCTTCTAAGTCTTTGTATGGTCTTTCAGATCCATATGCTCATGTTTCATTCCTCCATCAAAGCAAAACAACTGAGATCATCCATTCAACTCTGAATCCTATGTGGGACCAAACGCTTATATTTAATGAAATTGAAATCTATGGAGACCCACAGACCGTAGCACAAAATCCACCAAATGTGGTTATTGAACTTTTTGACAATGACCAAGTGGTATGTAAAATTGTTTGTCTTGAGTCCCCTTTAATTATTTCCTTGGAGATAGCATATTAATTACGTTTATTATTTCTGATTGGTCAATTTGTCCAGGGCAAAGATGAGTTTCTAGGAAGAAGTATTTGCTCACCTATGGTAAAGCTAAACCCAGAAATGGATATCACACCTAAGCTTCTCTGGTATCCTGTAATGAATGGAGGCAAAGCTTGTGGGGACATTCTTTTCACTGCTGAACTTATTCTTAGAGACAAGGTAATTTAAAATATATATATTCTTCTAATATGAATGATAGACTGAAATAACTACAGTGGTGTATGTTTACTATATACAGAATACTCTTGTTTAAGAAAAAATAGAGAAACTTGAGCTTCTGTGCTTGTCTTCATAGAATGGCTCCAACCTTCCAATTCTTCCATCACAAAGAGCACCAAAACTTTACATGGTACCTCAAGGAATTAGGCCTGTTGTTCAGCTCACTGCTATTGAGGTATGCTGCTTAAATTAACTGAATATAATTATAGGAATTTCCTCTTATAGCTAGAAAATGTCTTTATATATTTGCTTCCAAAAGTAATGTCATAATGAAATAAATACAGATGACTTATTTTTCAGTAGAGTATCAACAACATTTTTTGGTAAATCACCTTAATATATGTCAGCTATACTTTATAATTGGAAAGATATTTTTCTCCCTTCCAGTTAGTATTTCAATATCACATTACTAAGGCATTTCCCTTAGTAATGCCTATACTGGATTTTATTTACAGATTCTTGCCTGGGGTTTACGAAACATGAAAAACTACCAAATGGCTTCTGTTACTTCCCCAAGTCTCATTGTAGAGTGCGGTGGAGAAATGGTGGAGTCTGTTGTGATAAAAAACCTCAAAAAAACACCAAATTTTCCATATTCGGTTCTCTTCATGAAAGTGGTATGATGTTAAAATTACATTGCAAAGATCTTCATTAGTGTTAAATGTTCTATACGCTGGATTTCATTTTTAGTGTAAAAAATCACTGGAAAGAACAAGCACATTCCTTGACAATGTACGACATGCATCTTTGAGTCTGAAAATTCTCAATGATAATTAAACATTTCTACACAAATGCTTATAACAGAATATATTCCCATTTATTACTAATCAATATGACTATGTTGATGATCTGTCTACAGCTCAGTCCTAGGTATTTATGACCTTCATCACTGTAATATCTGAGGCTGAAGAAATCCTACACTGAGGCAATACATGTATTTTAAAAAGATTATTATGTTGACCTTTAATTAGTATGTCATGGAGTTGTATGATGTATGCAAATATACATTTACAGTTCATGGGAGTTCAGTATTAAATTACCAAATCTGTGACCCGATTCTGTAGTATTTACTCAGGCAAAAATGCTTTATTCTCATCTACCCTGATTCTAAGCACAAGCAACTAACCTTCATTTTTCACTTTTAGCTTTTGCCCAAAGAGGAGCTATATACTCCATCACTGGTTATTAAAGTGATAGATCACAGACAGTTTGGACGGAAACCAATTGTGGGACAGTGTACCATTGATTCCCTGGAAGACTTTCGCTGTGACCCCAATGCTACTGAAGCAGACATTGCACCACAACTAAAAGGTAGGCAGCTAGAAAAAGATAATTCTCCTTTCTTGAGGAAAATTGGAGTAATCCATCTTGAATATTCACTGTATATACTGAATAGATTTATAGCCATCTAGTGTTAGATATTAAGTTGGTGACAGTGTGGCTTGAATGGAAAAGCAAACTCACAGTTTTAATCACCAATGTGGTAATCTATAGAACAGTGGTTAACAGCTGCCTCCCAGGTGGTCTCGCAATGCTTCTGCAGCCTCGTGGTCAGTGTGCAGCTGTGAGTCTGCAGCATCAGCTCTGGCCAGCAGGTGAGGAGGTGAAGAAAGCAAACTCACCCCTCCCCACCCGTGCAGGCCGCAGAGCTACATATGGAGGATCGTTGCCACCATGGTAAGAGCAGGGCGTCCCTTGGTTGGTCCTGTGGGGCAGGCAGCAGGTTGGGCTATGCGGGGCTCAGCCAGGCAGGGCTGGCTCTTGTGGTGCACGAGTGGCCGGTGTCCCCTCCCTTCCCCAGCAGCATGTTGGGCAGCACCGTGCCCAGCAGTGGTGAGAGGAGACAGTGCTGGGGCTGAGGACCCTGAACACACAGGCTGCTGGTGGGGGCTTCGGGCCCTCTGGGGCTTTGCACTCACGGGGTCTTGGTCTGGCAGGAGGGGCCGAGCTGCAGCTTGGCCCCTGAGAGTGCCATGGGCTGGATCACTGCAGGACCCCCATCCCCTTCAGGGCTGGACACCCCAGGGTCACCTACCCACTCCCACCTTGCTGTGCCATGCCCAGCCTTTCTGCCCCTCTATTTCCCTGAACGTCCCTCTCGAACCACCTTGACTCCAGTCCTATTCCCAAGGGCACTCTGCTCCCCATCTCCCTGAACCCCCTCAGCCACTCTGTCCCTTAGCTTAAGCCCGAGGCACTTCCTACCCCCATCTCCCTCACTCCTGGCCAGATACCCTACTCCCAGTTCACTTCTGCATCTTCCCTCCTGGCCAGATTCTATACCCTCTCTCCTAGCCAGACACCCTACCCCCAGCCTGCTCTCTTGCACCCTCCCTTGCTCCTGCCTCCGGCCAGACATCCTACTTCCAGCCTACTTCTACATCTACCTACCACCCAGACCTTGCACCCTCACCTCCCTCCCAGATCCTGCACCCCATTCCTCTCACTGGCAGCCCTGTCATGCATACTGAACCCATCGTTTTTATCCCCACCCCAGAGCCTAAGGGGTTCCATAAAATCCACTAACTCCAGAACCCCAGAAAAGTAAATCTGGCCTATGGGAAGCCCTGAACCTCAGTCCCCCCTACCCTTCCCTTTACCCCGTAGGGTTGGCGTGCCGGAGGAATAAGATGTCTCAGTTAGGGACCACATAAGTGTGGGTTGGGTTTTTTGGAGGAGGGTTTTTTTTTTGCTTCTCATTTGTGTGGTCACCAACTGATTTTTTTCTGTGGGTCAGTGGCCTCCCAACCCAAAAAAGGTTCCCCACTCTTGCCATAAACAAAGAAAACATTTTAAAACCTTTTGTGTTGGACATAAATTAATATTTTATTTTATTTAAAATGAAGTTTGATAAACTAACTTGAGAAAATTAAAGCACTTAATCTGTTTAATAATTTAAATTAAACCAGTCTCCCTAGCTGCAGCACTAGCAAAATGGCTTGGGTGTACAGGCAGTCCCCGACTTACGCGGATCCGACTTACGTCGGATCCGCACTTACAAACGGGGCTTTCTCGCCCCGGAGCTCGCAGGCAGCGGTCCGCCACCTCAACCTCCGGGGCGAGAAAAGCTGCTCTCGGTGCCCCGGTCTGCTGAAGACGGTCCCCAGCAGACCAGGGGCACCACGAGCAAAGCCCCTATCTTGTACATAACCCGGGGACTGCCTGTAATATTGTAATTAACAGAGAGTGTCCATTAGCAACTGGCAGTCTTCAGAAAGGTTAATATTGAGCCAGATGGTCCATGGGCCATAAAGTTTGAGAACCACTGCTATTAACCCTAGAAGAGACAACAAACTATATGGAAATGTCAGTATTCCTACAACAAACAGTGTCAGATTATTGGAATAGCTGGTACCTTCAAAAGGTTTCTGTAGCATGTGCACACAATATAACTGCCTTTAAATGACTGTTGTAATTGGTAGTACTGATATAGAGAACCACACTCAGGGTATGTCTAAACTACACCCCTTTTTCAATAAAGGCATGTAAATTAGACATATCAAAATTGTAAATGAAGCCATGATTTGCATTTCTCGTGCTTCATTTACATAATGGCGGCCGCAGTTTTTTTCTAAAAGCTGCTTTTCAAAAAAAACCCCGCAGAGATGCCCCATTTTGAAAGATTCTGAAACAGGATCGGGATACAGGATCTTTCGAAATGGAGCATTTCTGTCGAAAGATCCCTATCTTGACCGCTTTTTTTTCCGAAAAGCGGTTTTTTGAAAAAAACAAAAAACAAACCCGCTGCTGCCATTATGTAAATGAAGCATGGGAAATTCAAATCCCAGCTTCATTTACAATTTCAATACGTCTAATTTACATGCTTTTATCAAAAAAGGGATGTAGTTTAGACATACCCTCAAGGAGAGAGATAAAAGATTGAAAGTAAAGAGGGAGTTATTACAAAGATGGCTTTATATTTTTATGGTTTTATATTTATATTTTCAAAGTCATTGTTTATTTAAACCTCCCATTTTTTACTTAGTTTATGTTCAGTGCTCCTTAGAAAGCCATCGTTATTATTCCAGAAAATGAATGGAAATACCACAGTAGCTTTTATTTTTAAAAAAGGAAGTAGCATGGAAACATTGGACCACATGCACCCACAACTTGTCGACACATAATGGACCACATCAGTTCACTCTACTGTACCATCATATTATACAGTTAGGCCACCATTTTTTCCATTGCAACCCATTATGGGAAAATTTTTGAAAAAGCATAAATGGCAGGTAAGAGTCTAACATTCGTTGACTTTCAATAGACTTTAGGTGCCAACCTGCCATTTGCAGCTTTGAAAATGTCCCATTACTGCTTATTTTTCAAACTCCATTGGATTTGATGTGTGTTTGTGTGTGAGAGAAAAATACCTATGTAACTAATACTTGCTAATTTCTTTAAAGAGCTAATCCTGAGTAGCAATTAACAAATGTTGGCAAATAATTGCTTGCTTTAAAAAGCCAAACACATGCCAAATACATTCTTTTACATCTTCTATAACATTTGAATTTAAATTCTGATAGTGAACTTGACCAGCATATTTTAGCTTAGTAAAATGTTTAATTTACAGTTAGCCTCCTGTCAGCTATGCCTCGTCGGGATGTGGTCATTGAAATGGAAGACGCACAGCCACTTCTTGCAGCTCAGGTAATCTTTGCAATTTGATGTTTGACTTTCATATTACAGATGCATGATTTACTAGCAACTACTTAGTATGCATCTCTGAATTTCTATAAGCTTTTCTGGCATGCTGCCCAAATCATAGGAGCATCTGTAAAACTGGGGGAGCCTTTTGGATTGTCACAAAAATTATTTTGTGGCGGGGAGCAAAGGAAATATTTTAATTATTCCTATCTTTTTCTTACGGTTACTATTAAAACAATGTATTATTCTTCGAGTGATTGCTCATGTGTATTCCAGTATGTATGTATTTGTGTGTGTGCTGTTTTCTCAACTGTTGGAAGACTTTCCCCTACAGTAACCATCAGATTGGCTGTGGTGCCCCCTTTGATGACACCTCACGGTATCACATTTATAACCCTGCCAGTCCAACTCCTCCTTCAGTTCCTTCTTTTCACCAGTAAAGGTCATTGGAGATTCTGACTTCTTGCTTCGCAAGTAGTTAGTCTCTAGCATAGCATTCTTTTGCTGTTTTTGTTGTGTATATTAGTTGTTTGTTCGAGTTACTTAGAGAACTTAGTTCAGGGTTTCTCCATCCCCCCACATTGTTCTTCCTCCTGGGGCATACAGTGGCCTCTGGGCTTCAAGCAGTGTACAAATTGTGGCAAGCATATGCCCAGAAGGGATCCTCACACTGCGTGCTTGAAGTGTCTTGGAGAGAATCACCTGCCAGATAAGTATAATAGCTGCAGGGGGGTTACGCCGGGAATCAAAAAGGAGAGAGATCAGCAGCTTAACCTGATCTTCATTGAGTTAGCACTTGTGCCTCAGCCAGCCATTCCGATGCCGTCGGGTGCACAGAGCACCGGTCTTGGAGCACCGGTCTTCAATACTGTGCCCTGAAGAATGGCATCAGCACCATTCCTCAGTACAGAAGGTGGGCTCATCCTCCCAGTAGTGGTTCCATTCCTAAGTGCCATGCAAGAAGAGGATGGAGAGGGGCCTACCCCCTTGCAGGAGGTCTAGTAGGGCCCTGGAGTTGGCTCATACTATATCCAGCTTACCAGGGCTGAGTGCTTTAGCCTTGGCCCTGTTGACTCTGGCCCCATGGGCGGCTCCATTGAGTGAGGTGTTGGTGGACTCCCCAGTGCCAGTGGTGGTGATGTGGACTTTGACCTTTCCTCCATGCTGGACACATTTGAGTAGTGTGGGACCTCACTGAACTAACTGTTTGAAGCTCAGCATCTTCCCTCAATTGCACTGACAGTGATGGCATCAGCAGGACTGGTTTTGAGGGCATCAATGGCACTGCTGTCTGCACCTGTATGCATGGCACTGATAGTGTTGACACATGGAGCCTATCTGGGCACAAGTCTCAGCGTCAGCCTTCCTAGTATAACCCACACACGAAGGCTATGTCTACACTGGCGCGATCTTAAGCCAGATGTATGCAATTGAGGCTAAGCGTGGAATATCGCCAGATTTGCATATCTAATGAGTTGCCATTTTTGTGGAAGAGGCTTTTGCGTCAGAAGGAGCATCTACACTGCCCCTTCTTGCACAAGAAAAACCCTCTTGCACAATGCTGTTACACTGATTATTTTCAGGAATAACTGAAGAAGAAACACTTGAAGAAGAAACAGTTACTTACCTTTCGTATCTGTTGTTCTTCGAGATGTGTTGCACCCACTTCCCCTCTGTTGGATTGTTCTGGCAAGAAGTAGCTGATGCAGGAGTTGGGTTGCAGTAGGGATGTTAAATATCGGTTAATTGAATAGTCGAGTAACCTTATGAATTCTTATCAGTTACTTGACTATTCTGTAGTCTTGGGGGTGGGGCCAGCAGCCAGCGTGCTCGGGCTCCACTCCTGGGGAGCCTGCTGCCACTCTGTGCTGCTGCCTCTGGTACTGAGCTGTGAGTTCCAGGAGGGAGCTAGTCTGTGAGGGGAGCCAGCTTAAAAACCAACTCCCCTCATGGACCAGCTGCCTCCTGGAACTCCAGCTCCTCTCTGATACAGAGACAGCAGCGGGGGGTGGCAGCAGCCCTCGTCCAGAGGGGAGTCTGAGTTCCCTGCCCACCTGGCTCCTATACACTTTAAATGCAGAGTTGCAGTGGGGTAGGTCCCGGACCCAGCACAAGCTGGGACTAAGCAGGGCTGCTGGCCTGCCTGCTAAAAATGTATTGGCAAGGGAGAAGGGAGAAATGCATGTAGTCTATAGCATTAACCTATGAGCATTTGCGTAACGGTTAATCGACTACACTATTACATCCCTAGTTGGCAGGGGTATAAATGTGGTGCCACAAGGGGCGCCACAGCTGACCCAATGGGTACTGCTAGGGAAAAGTCTTCTGATAATCGCACACACAGCATGTACCCACATATTTTGGAATGGACATGAGCGACACCTTTCGAAGTACAATAGTTACAAAAGGTAAGTAACCATTCTTTTCACGCAAAGTAGAGCTGAGTGAATAATTAGTCATGTTTTCTTAATGAATTTATTCTAGTCTCAGTTTATTCTGTCTGTTTCTGAATTACCTGTGAACAGTTTATAATTTTTCAAATTAATTACTATTCCAAATTAGTCCCTAAATACCTTTGATGAATAATTTGTACTCTCTAGGTCATTCATGAGCACTTTGTTGTAAGTGTTCAAATATGAAATTCTGGAAATATTGATTGGCTTGATTGGACTCATAGGTCATATGGCAAATTTCTATTTCCTGATTAGATGAGTTACACTTAGATTTAAGTTTCTGTTGTGAATATTACAAGTTCTAAATCTGTGCTCTCTGAATATTCTTGAATATTTGCTTACAATTCAAAATGTTTTTATGGCAACACTTGCCCATATGCTCATTGTCCAAACTATTCATAGATAGCAACTACAAAAGCCAAAGTGAGTTCAACAGAAACCGCAATTGATGTTGAATTCAAGTTTTTGAGCAAGCACTTGCCGAACATTTTTGACAAATTTGCCCAGATTTAATGCTTAACATTCTGACTCAAAGTATTGCTTCTGTTCTTATTTGCCTTTTTTTGCTTTTGTCGTTGGGGTTTGCAGTTATGATGTGCATTATATTTTTGAAATGCTTTTCCTGCTTTACTGAGGATCCATTTCTATGCAATCCTCTTTTGTCTTTCACAACTGCTCTGTAATTATGCTAAATAAACAGAGTCAGTGAAAGCAGCAGATGTTTATCACTGGAATACCAGGAGTGCTGCCAGACTAGCCCATAGATATATTAATATGCTCAAGCAGCTAACAGTATAGCTAACAGCATACATTCACTCCGTTCTCCAGCCTTTTACTGACACAGTCATATCTGGAAACCATTTTCAGTTTGCATATGGCTGACCAGGTGCATCAAAATACCAAAATACTGAGTTTTTTATGTTGTTTCTGTTTTAAAATAGTTTACCCAGTTTGGCTTGAAGGTTGAACTATGGATGTGAGAAACAGAAAGAGAGAGAGGAGTCAAAGATATATTAGCAGCAGCAAGAGAGGTAGTAAGAAGAGTATAGGGTTTGGAGGAAGAAATAAGCAACACAATTTTTAATTTTAGCCACATTAAGCTTAAATTTTTTGTGAGATATTCAAGTGATGCCAGATTTATGGAAGCAAGATGAAACAAGGAGTAGGTAGAGGCATGCAAAATATAGTACCAATTAATGCTTTCCAAACATTTTAAAAATAAGCGAAATAAACAAAATGCAAAGGGAGGAATTTCTCTGGTTAATTAAGGTCTTCATGCAGTGCAAAAGGATCGTAAACCAGCCAGAGATAGTGGAATAATTCTTTGTCTTACACAAGGGAACTCTCTGCCTCCTCCTGCACTGTCTGCCCCTCACTTTGGGCACAGTGTGGAAGTGAAGTGATTTGAGGGGGCATAATAAAGAATTGCCCAATCCTCCACTGGTGTAAATTTGAGTTGCCACTGAGATTTGATGCCTGTGAATCAAAAAGCCACAACTGGCTCTCTTCTTTCCCTTTGAAGGAGTAGAGAATCAAGTAGCTTTGCAACTCCCTGAGTACTGTGACTATCCCAGACTCATATCAAGTGAAATGTTTCTGCTGTCCTAGCGTATCGTGTACTTCTTTTTCCTTTCTGTCTTGTGGATCGTGTACTGTTCTGATTCTTTCAGTAATCCCATTACACAATCTTATTTTATAAGTACTTATAATTTGGTTACAAAAGTTTGTTCTTCATTAAAACCCGAGGTCAAACTGATATTAGGTTTGCAAAATTTGTCCCTAAACTTGTAGCTTTTCACAAAAATTGTTGATTACAGATGTTTTTATTAACAAATTTCTTTAAAAAACCCAAGCAAAACAAACAGATCCAACACACTTCAAAACATTAAATTGTGCAGGCTCTTAGTCCATAATTTTAATAGCAATTTTTTTTCTTAAAAAATAAAAACAGAATGATAACATTCATATTCATATGTTTCAAATATACAGGAACTTTTTCTCTTCATGTTTTTTCTTATGCACATCCATATTAAAATTTAGTATAAGTCAACAGCTTCAGGATTGACTGTTTCTTTTTGTTGGTTTGTGTGACTCCACCTTTTATTTAATACAAGTTATAGTTTTTTAATATTAGAAAGGCCATAAAAGATAACATTCTAGAATTTCAGAAAAGTTCAAACTCGGATCCAAATTTTGTGGTTTGGCCTGTTTCTAATGTGTTCAATGAATATACTGTACACAGCTATCTTCTTTTTTCACTACTCTTTTGAAATCTTAATGTCAGAAAGGGCAAACTCAGTTAGAAGACCTCATAATAATGATTTGCCCTCTATTCTGATTGCTCACACATAGGGACTTGATGTTTAACATAAAATAGTAGGAAAAAGCAAGCATTTTCTGCTAATCATGTCAATGCTTTCCAAGTTCTCAAATCCATATTGGGAATTGCACATCTAGGGTAAAAGTCCCAGTCAAATCAATGACAAAACTTTCATTAACGTCACTGGGACTAGGATTTCACGCTTAGAAAGGAAATTTTATAAATACTATATCGTGTGCTTGATGACTTGTTTTAGAGTTGGATAGCAATTTAGTAAATGTACTATTGTATTGCATACACTAAGGCTGTGTCTACACTGGCATGATTTTGTGCAAATACTTTTAACGGAAGAGTTTTTCTGTTAAAAGTATTTGCGCAGGAGAGCGTCTACACTGGCATGTGCTTTTGCGCAAAAGATGTGCTTTTGCGCAAAAGCATCCGTGCCAGCGTAGACGCTCTCTTGCACAAGAAAGCTCCGATGGCCAGTTTAGCCATCGGACTTTCTTGCGCAAGAAATTAACGTTGCCTGTCTACACTGACCTCTTGCGCAAGAATACTTGCACAAGAGGGCTTATCCCTAAGTGGGAGCGTCAGAGGATTTGCGCAAAAAGCACTGATTTTGTACATTAGAACATCAGTGTTCTTGCACAAATACTTGCGGCCAGTGTAGACAGGTGGCAAGATTTTGCACAAAGGCGGCCGCTTTTGCGCAAAATCTTGCCAATGTAGACACAGCCTAAGAGTCATGGAAGTTGGAAAACATTCCAGAAGACTGTAAAAGGGCAAATATAGTGCCTGTCTATAAAAAGGGAAATATGAACAATTTAGGAAACAATAGAGCAGTCAGCTTAATTTCGTGTCAGGAAAGATAATGGAACTAATAATTAAGGAATTCATCTACACATATCTGGAGGATAATAAGGTGATCAGTAACAGCCAGCATGGATTTGTAAAGGACAAATCATGTCAAACCAATCTGATAGCTTTCTTTGCTAGGCTATCAAGCCATGTAAATAAGGGAGAAGCAGTAGATGTAGTATACCTAGACTTTAGTAAAGCATTAGATATGGTCTCACATGACCTTCTTAATAAACTAGGGAAATATAACTTAGATGGGGCTACTATAAGGTGGGTGAATAACTGGCTGGATAACCATTCTCAGCGAGTAGTTATTAATGGTTCACAGGCATGCTGGATGGGCATAAGAAGTGGGGTTCCACAGGAATCAGTTTTGGGACTGGTTTTGTTCAATATCTGCATCAATGATTTAGACAATGGCATAGGGAGTACATTTATACAGTTTTCAGATAATACAAAGCTAGGAGGGGTTGCATGTGGAGGATAGGATCATAATTCAAAATAATTTTGACAAACTGCAGAAATAATCTGAGATAAATAGGATGAAGTTTAACATGACAAAGTACTCCACATAGAAAGAAACAATCAGTTTCACAAATACAGAATGGGAAGTGACTGTCTAGAAAGGAATATTGCAGAAAGGGATCACAGTGGACCACAATTTGACACTGTTCAAAAAAACCCAAACATGATTCTAGGATGTATTCAGAGAATTGTTGTGAGAAAGACACAAAAAGTAATTCTTGCTCTTTACTCAGCAGTAATTAGGCCTCAATTGGAGTCTTGTGTCCATTTCTGGGTACCACATTTTCAAGAAAAATGTGGAGAAATTGGAGAATCCAGAGAAAAGCAACAAAAATGATTAAAGGTCTAGAAAACATGACCTATGAGGAAAGACTGAAAGAATTGGCTTTGTTTAGTATGGAAAAGAGAAGACTGATAGAGGACATGATAACAGTTTTCAAGTACTTAAAAGGGTGCGACAAGGAGGAGGGAGAAAAACTGTTCTCCTTGACTTCTGAGGATGGGGCAAGAAGCAATGGGCTTAAAATTGCAGCATGGGAGGTTTAGATTGGACATTAGGAAAAAAACTTCCTAATTGTCAGGGGCTACATCTAGACTGAAGGCTTCTTTCGGAAGAAGCTTTTTTGGAAGAGATCTTCCAAAAAAACTTCTTCTGAAAGAGTGTGTCCACACTGCCAAAGCACATAGAAAAAGCGTTGTGCTTTTTCAAAAGATAGCGTCTACACACTGAATAGATGCTATCTCTCATTTAAACTGTGATTACTATGGATGGAGTGGCCACTCCTCTTTCCTCTTCTTCCGAAATTACTCCCTCTTCCCTGTCCATATACGCCTTTTTCTGAAAGAGCTCTTTTGGAAAAAGGCTTGTTCCTCATAGGAAGAGGATCATCAATACCAGCAAAACCTCTTTGTTCTTTCAATTTCCTTTCAAAAGAATGAGAATGCAGTGTGGTTGTAACTGAAGTTTTTTCGGAAAAATGGCTGTTTTCCCGAAAAATCTGTAGTGTAGACATACCCAGGATGATTAAACATTGTAATAAATTGCCTAATAAGGTTGTGGAATCTCCATCATTGGAGATATTTAAAAGCAGGTTAGATAAACATCTATCAAGGATAATCTAGATGGTTCTTGGTCCTGCAGTAAGGACAGAGGACTAGACCTGATGACCTCTCTAGGTATCTTCCAGTTTTACTATTCCATGGTTCTAATAGCATCCATATGATGTAAGGACTCTTTAGAAGAAATAAAAGTACCTTTTTGGAAAGCATATGTTATATGCAGATAACATGCTAAGGACACAGATGTAGAAATTTCATCAATTACATTCCAATTTCCAGTGCTTAAGCAGTATGTCAACAGCACTCAGCAAAATGGCTTCTCCAACAGCAGTGCATGTATGTATGAAACTAATGCATGAAGATAACCAAAGTGGGGATGGAGGTGTCTTGGTTATGTGGCTTTCACTTTGCTTCTTATAATTCTTCTCTAGAAGATTTTGGAGTGGAAGATGTTTTTACATCAAGTACGGTAGTATATTTACAATTACAAGGTAGTTCTTCCGGTTTCTTTAAATGTCGTATTTACACTTCAGAATTAATGATTGGTATAGCTCCACTACCAATTTGTCTTTTGTTTAAATTACATTTTCCAAGGGGAAAACATACTGTTGGATAAAATTATTCAACAATAAATAACGAAATTCTGTTACCATCCTAAAACTCCACTCTGCCTGATATTACAGGGTCTTCATAATTGGAGCAGATTAATAAATAGTTCAGTACTTGAAAAAAACTTAAACAACTAACTCAGCTACCCCTCTGAAGTTCAATACATTTATAATAATACATAATGAAGTCATTGGATAACTAAAGAAATTGGTAAATTTATTTTATCTGATCTTTGCCATGTGGTTATTTCTCTCCAAAATCTCAGTTTATCATATAATGATTTAGCTTAAATCAATGTCTGCTTATTAATTTTAACAGAAGCCAAAATACAGATTATATTTACAATTTGAAGCAGGAATTTGTGTGGTTTGGATTTTAAACATTTTTCAAAGCTATTAAAATATTGTTTGAAAAGACATTTGAATACTGTAAATATCAGGAAAAAATAGTCTTTAACCATTCAGCAATTTGAGCATTATGTTCCGATGAAAGATTCAGAGACCATAAATAATTATGTTTTGTGGTAAATCCCCTTAATTTGGAGTTATTCAGAATGAAACTTGTTGCACAGTAATGCAAACAAAGTTGTTTCCATGGAAAACTGTCTTTCAGCTATCTTCCAGATTGTTAACTGGTATTAAAATAATATACATTAAAAAGTGCAAGGTCTTTAAATTTATTATGAACAGATAAGAAATCGGAGTTTCTGAGGGCAAACAGCTCCTTTAGAAATTGTCATGAATTCTCATACAATATGAAATTATTTACTACATCTGATTTTATCTTAAAGTTGGCCATGATGACTGAAGTACAGTACATTTTAATATTCAAATAGAATAATTACATTCATGATAGAAATGAGGAATTTTGAGTAGTATATTTGTTGTGTATACTCAATTGCTATTTTTGGGATTTCCTTCGGTTTGCACAAGAATCTAATTATTATGCCTCTAAATTAGAACATGATGGATGATATAAACACAGAAAATCACTAGTGGTAATCATTGCTTCCAAATATGTCTGGTGTAATATTTGCTCTTAATGGAAAGATTCTTCTTCATAATGTAATTATATAATTAACTTTGTGATTGTGAAAGTTGTTGCAAGTTTAATTCTTCACATTTTTTCAGACTCTAGAATGTTTACAATGTTTAAAGCTGCAAAGTGGCAATAAAACAACAAAGACTTATGAGCATTAGCAACTATTTTATAAGCATGTTAAGATATGAGAGTCTTCCAAAAGAGCAAAACAATTCAAATTACTGTTTGAGGATCCTTTGGAACGAAATCTCTGTGGAATGAAAAAATTACTATGTTTGGTTTATAGTTAGTATTGGACTCTCTTGTAAGTAAACCAGTCACGCAAAGAATAGATCAGATCTTGCACTCCTTGCAAACCCCAAACAAGTCAATGAAAGCTGTGGGTGAGAGAGGAATGCGGTGTTGTGTCCACAAGAATATAAATACACTCTCTCACACATTTTCTCTGTTTACTTTTTAAAACATTGTTAAAAGAACCAGAAATAAAGTCCTCAATTCTGACAACTTTCAACTTTTCATATAATAAATAACTGCAATATGAAAACTAAGTTTTCCCTCCTTTATCACCTACAACCAGATGAAGAGCATAATAAACTATGTTTTTTATTTATCCTCTTTTTTTTGTTTTATTCTTTTTTATGAATGGATCCTTACAGCTTACAGAAAAGGTAATTACTATTTTCTTTATTTATAATAGAAATTTCTGTACTTTCTTATAACTCAAAGCTCTAGGTAGAAATTGGTAAGTTAACTTTTTCTTCTAATTTTGGTATATTTAGGGATTGAAAGAGGGATGTCTAACTTTTGAAAAATATCAAAATAAAATGCTGCCTTCACTTTTTGACCAGAATGTAAAATCTTGGAAAATTATGCAAAACCGAAATGTGAGCCTCCCCATAGTCCACAGTTATAAAAAAACCTGATGTATTGATTTGAGTAACACTAATCATATCTGTAAATACCACAACCCTTTAGTATTTTTCATATATTTACAATGAATAACAACTATTACTACCTGGATTATTTATCTCGAGTGATTACTTCCTACAAATAACAGATCTAATCCCAAAAGAGTTAGATACACAACATATCTATGGTAAGATGCTGACAAACTAACTGAAAAAAATCTTAAAATTAGCTCCTTGCTCACTATAAAAGTGTAGCACTGGGTCAATATGCATTTATTTTCCACACAGTTGTGAAATATAGGGGAGGAAAAAAGGTGAGGTGATAGTTTCCAGAATACATTGATGGTTCCACTACTCCTTCCTAATGGACATGTCCTGTTAATTTTACTCTGACAACATTCCCCTTCAAATAAATAAATTAGATCCTCAGCAAGTAAAAAGGCAGCAGAACTCAATTGACTTTAGCAGAGCAACCAATTTACACCAGCTGTGAATTTGGTCGGAGATAATTCTAATTGTATCAGTATTACTCATATCAGTATGATTGAAATCAATTGGGATTTTACCTATGTCATAACTGATGCATTTTACTCCCATATGAAATAATTTTATGAACTGTTTACTTTAGGTATTATGAATTTTGGAGGAAACTATCACCATGGTATCTAGAATTCATTGCAATAGCTAAAATGCATAGATTGTTGTGGTTGGTGCATATGTAAGAAAAAAATCCAGTCAAAGTAGTGTGTGCAGCTGTAAGCAGGATACTAGATAAGACAGACTATTGGTCAGATGCAGTATTGTAATTATGAGTTATGTACAGACAGTTCAGCCCCAAATTTTTATTTCATTGCTCTTTTTTATCCAGAACTTTATTATATTTGAAGAATAAGTTTTGATATACTTTTAATTAGTCACTGCATCTGTTTTATAGATGATAGAAGCTGGAGTGCAGGCTCTAAAGTTCATTCTTGTCTACCACTAAAAGGGGGTTTTCTTTTTTTTTTTTAAGGAAGAAGAAATTGTTGATTGGTGGAGCAAATTTTATGCTTCAATAGGAGAGCATGAAAAATGTGGACAATATACTCAAAAAGGATATGACACCTTAAAGGTACTATTACAAGATAAATGAAAGGGACATGTTTTGGTAGGTCAACAATCTTGTCCCTGTTTAACATAATTATTTTGACGTGATTGTTAGGTTTCAAAACAAATGATTAAGTCTTGTCTTTTCAGATTGCCATAAATGTAAGCAATCTAACCTATTGCAATTTGGGATTTTAGGCAGGGATAGAATTTGCTCATCACAAGTTTCATCTGGCTTCTCTCCAAAGTATCATTTTGTGCATAACAGACCTTGAACAGCGAGACAGGTATTTCTGCACAGACCTAAATGGATTGGAGTCAGTTTCCCACTTTTCATCTGGTCAAAAAAGAGACATTTAGATGTCTACCTACCAGATATGTAGGTTCATAAATAGTTAAGTATCTCAATATCAGATGCAATCACAAACAAATGCAGGTACATAACCACTTGCAATTATTTTAGGCATGCAACAGGGAAGCCAAGATAAAGATAAGGCCCTTAATATCCTTCTGATTTTAATATTAGTAATGAAAATTGTGACTTTTCCCACATTCGATTTACCACTATTTATGCTAACATGCATGTGGGGAGGTGAAGGGGAAGGGTGGGAAAGGCATTCCAGAAAGGTTTTGTACTTTTTTCTTCTATTGACTAGACATAGATATTAAGGGCTTGATCTTGCACCACTGATTTCAATGGGAGCTTTACCATTGATTTTTCTGGGAGAGAAGGTCAGATGCACATTAAGAAGATAGAGTCTGCAGTTCTGTATGTTTAATATTTTTCTTTGTGCATCAGTGTAAGTTGGAGCCAGCAATATCCTAAGTCCACTCTTACTTTTATCCCTTTCCCCCATTGATGTATAAATGAAAGTGAGGCTGATGTTATAGAAAAGATTCAGGTTTTGATTGACAGCACCAGAAACAACTGGGCTGAATCTAGACTGGCATGATTTTGAGCAAAAGCGGCCTTTTGCACAAAATCTTGCCGCCTGTCTACACTGGCTGCGAGTATTTGCGCAAGAACACTGACTTTGTACTGTACAAAATCAGTGGTTTTTGTGCAAATACTCCGATGCTCCCGCTCAGGGATAAGCTCTCTTGTGCCAGTATTCTTGCGTAAGAAGGCCAGTGTAGACAGCCAAGTTAATTTCTTGCGCAAGAAAGCCTGATGGCTAAAATAGCCATTGGAGCTTTCTTGCACAAGAGAGCGTCTACACTGGCACGGATGCTGTTGCGCAAAAGCATCCGTGCCAGTGTAGACGCTCTCTTGCACAAATACTTTTTTAAAAGTATTTGCACAAAATCTTGCCAGTCTAGACACAGCCCTGGGGATTGGCAGCACCAGAAACAACTCACATTTTCCAAATAGATTCTGCTGTTCTCCACCTATAAAGAAGTAAAAGTGCAAATTATACTGACTGCCTTGATGCCCCAACATTTCCTGCACAGAGTAGAGCTTAGCCATGCCAAAATTACATTAGCTTTTTAATGGACCTAGCATCTGTGTTAAATATTTATATGTCACTTCAATTTTACTTTAGGTATATGACTGTGAGCTGGAGGATGTCCCTGAATTTAAGCACTTGACAGACTTCTGTGATACATTTAAACTATACAGAGGCAGATCGGAGGACAATGATGACCCTTCAGTGGTAGGAGAATTTAAGGTAAATAGAGATAGAGATAGAGATAGATATCTTCTATTGTTGCAAAAAAAAAAAAAAAACCTCAGTGCAGGCGCAGCCCTTTGAATGTATCACTTACACTTACATAAAGGCTGTGTCTACACTGGCACCCTTTTCCGGAAAAGGGATGCTAATGAGACACTTCGGAATTGCAAATGCCACGGGGGATATTTAAATCCCCCGCGGCATTTGCAATTCCGAAGTGTCTCATTAGCATCCCTTTTATGGAAAAGGTGCCAATGTAGACACAGCCATTCAGTTTGATTCTGAGAATTGCATTGCACCCACCACTCCTACTCAAGCGATGCTTCATCAAACCACTTGAGCATGTGCTTGGATCCAATCCTATTCAGCAAAATACATTGACTGTGCTGAAGTGCCACTGACTTCCTTGCGTCTGAATCATGTGTATACCTGCTTTGCTAAATAGGTATGGTTTGCCTAAGCAGGAACTGCAAGTGTTCAGAATCTCTCAGGATCAGCCCCTTTGTTTTCAGTGGCATAGTGGAGGAACAGACTAGCATCTCTCTCTCTCTCCTCTAGGGATACCTGGCATGTTAATTCAGAGGACAAATGCTACACACACACGTTGAAAAGCATGTTATTTTTCAGTGGCTATTTCTAGTGATTTTGAAATATACTGTAATCATTTTAAAATAAAAAAAAATCAATTAATGCCCTCCCAAAAGGAAACCATTAATCTCTGTTGAAAATGCATTTTACATTTATTATATAAAGAAAACAACAGGCCAGGTCATCAACTACAGTAAATAAGTTTAGCTCAACTGGAGTTTAGTGAAGGAAGGCCAGTTTACATCAGCTGAGGACATAGTATGCAGTCTCTATTTTAAGTTAATGAAATCATATAAATCAAAATCCTGGCCCCATGGAACTTGATAGCAAAACTTCCATTGAGTTTCAAAGGGGCCATGATTTCATTGATATTTTTCAGTTAGATGTACTTATGGGCTGTGTCTACACTGCACCCCTTTTCCGGAAAAGGGATGCAGATGAGACATGTCGGAATTGCAAATGAAGCGGGGGATTTAAATATCCCCCGCTTCATTTGTATAAACATGGCTGCCGCTTTTTTCCAGCTCAGGACTTTGCCAGAGAAAAGCGCCAGTCTAGACGGGATTTTCGGAAAATAAAGCCTTTTCCGAAAGATCCCTTATTCCTGATTTTAAGAGGAATAAGGGATCTTTCGGAAAAGGCTTTATTTTCCGAAAGATCCCGTCTAGACTGGCGCTTTTCTCCGGCAAAGCCCCGAGCCGGAAAAAAGCGGCAGCCATGTTTATACAAATGAAGCGGGGGATATTTAAATCCCCTGCTTCATTTGCAATTCCGACTTGTCTCATCGGCATCCCTTTTCCGGAAAAGGGGTGCAGTGTAGACACAGCTGTGGAATTGAATCTAAGACAGCTTTTGTACTTCATTCTGCACTCTTTTTTGTGACTTTGTTCACAAATTTTAAAAGGTAAGAATATTTTCAATGTGATTTATACACAGAAGAAAACCTGCAAAGACATCTTTGGTAGGGCAAAATACAAAATACACTGGGCCAGATCCTCAACTGGAGTAAACTGAAATAGCTCAGTTGAAATGAAAAGTAGTAAACAGATTTAAGCCAGTTGAGGCTCTAACCCTACATACATTATGAGCTTAATCCAAAGCCCATTAAAGTAAATGGAAAGACTCCAACTGACTTCAACAGACAAAATTGAGATAATTTTTTTCTGAGCATGTGCAAAGCAGTCCCTCCTTAAGGCAGGAGGACAATAAACCTCACAAAAAGTCTCCCCTGTCTCTAACTTGTATGATTCTCTTGTACATATTCTTTTTAGGGCTCGTTTAGAATCTATCCATTATCTGATGATCCCGGTGTACCAGCTCCTCCTCGTCAATTCCGTGAGTTACCAGACAGCGGACCTCAAGAGTGCATTGTGCGTATTTATATCATTAGAGCCTTAAATCTCCAACCCCAGGACAACAATGGGCTGGTGAGACACTTTACTTTTATGAGGTTTAGGAGTTAACTTTGATGCTTAAGAACTTAGTGATACAATGCCAAATTGGCGCACACACACAAAAGAGACATAACTGTATTATTTTCCATCTTTTTCCAAACAGTGTGATCCTTATATAAAAATAACCTTAAGTAAAAAAGTAATTGAAGACAGAGATCATTATATTCCCAATACTCTTAACCCAGATTTTGGCAGGTAATTAATTTTCTTATATTTTTTAATCTGATGTTTTCTGGAGTGTTTTTATAGTCTCTGTCCATGAATATATAATCACATCACCATTATATCTTCAATATCTATATATTGCACTCATCTTATTTTATGTATATTCTATATTCCCTGTCGTCTTATTCACTGTTGCATGCTGGCTATTTACTAGTGTCCATTTGTATAAAATTCTAAGCATTTCCTGAAATATGTTGATCCCTCTGCTCTTCCTTTGAAGTCAATGAAATCTACATGTACTCAGTGTCTGTATGGATTTAGGAGCTTAACTTTAGGCACCTACGTTTAAACGAACTATATTTGTCACTGTACCTATAAAGAGGCAATACCTATATACAGTAGACTTCCGATAATCCGGCACCTTTGGGACCTAGGTGGTGCCAGATTATCGGATATGCTGGAGTATCAGGAGGTACTGCATACTCCCAACTTAATCCCCTGCTCCCCAACCTTATGCTCGGGTCCCTGGAGCCACTGGTACAGCCCCACATCTCCCTCCAGGCACTGGGGCACTTGTGCTGAGTGGCCGGCTTTTCAATCAGTTGGCTGGGAAGCCGTGCGTAACACAATCCCCTCCCTTTCCCCTTCCCCAGAGTCATGCAGGAGTACTGCATGTAAGTCCCTTTCCCCGGAGCCAAACACCTTTCCTCCCTGCTGTATCACCAAGGATATGTCTTTACATTTCTTTAAAAATGACTACTAATAAACTTTTGTGACTTTTAATGTTGACTGGGCCTTATACATTTAGAATGTATGAACTCAGCTGCTTCTTGCCTCAAGAGAAGGATCTGAAAATTTCAGTCTATGATTATGATATGCTGACTCGTGATGAAAAAGTTGGTGAAACCATCATTGATCTTGAGAATAGGTTCCTTTCTCGCTTTGGAGCTCATTGTGGAATACCACAGGCGTACTGCATGTAAGTGGTGCTTTTGTTTCTTCAAACACTGTGCTAGTAAATTCAAATTTCCTAATAATTGAAAAAAGCCACTTTCACCATTGTTTGGTTGTACAGTTTTTACCTCTCTTGTCTGGGTCTCCCTGGTCTGGCAACATCCGTGGTCTTGCAGGACCACAGATGTTGCTAGACCAGAAAGCCCAGCCACAGAGGTTGACAGCGGCTGGGAGCAGAGTTGGTTTGATCGGCGGCAGCCTGCAGGGGCAGTGACCTGAGGGTAGAGCACCCTGGGAGCACCGCTGTCACCACTGCACACAGGGCTAGGGAACCCCAGGAGCAACTGCTGCTGCTGCTGCATCCGCCACACAGAGTTGGGGAAATCTAGGAGCAGCTACTGCTCCATGCGGGGCTGGGGGCAGAGAGCAGAGCCCCATGACTGGGCTGGGAGCAGTATACTCAGGCAGGTGAGCCGGAGGAGGTCAGATTTCTAGGTGCTCCCAGGGCAGCTGCCAGGAGGGGAGCCCTGGGAGAGCCCGAACGCCTGACCTCCCCTGCTTGGGCAAATTCCCTTGTTCGGGACCACTCTGGACCCGAGAGTGATGGACAAGGGAGGTTGAACCGGTAATAGAAAGTGCTACAGCATTTTTTACCTGATTGGCGTGCCTATAGAATCAGCTACTTTCTAAAGAAAAACTGCAATATGTTAGGAAGAGTTTACAAAAACTGTTATTCCACACATTCTTAGGCAGATTCGTCTCTAGACATGACCTTCCTGTTAGTGGTAATAAGCAATATTTGCAGAGTGAGAACATGAAATTATTTGACAAGCATAGGGCATTAAATACAAAAACATGAGTTGCAATCAGATGAATTTGCTGTAACGATTTTTACTGACCCTGTACTGCTGTAACTTTAACTGGCCCTGAATTAAATTTTATCTTTACAAAACCTTCACTAATATAGCAAAGTCTAGTGGCAAAATTTAGCCCTGGTATGACTTCACCCACAAAGTATTTAGCTATTGCATTTTTAATTTTTTAGGGGAAAACAGCATATACTGTACTAATTCCAAGATCTGCTCTATTTCCTAAAAGCTCAGGTGTAAATACCTGGCGAGATCAACTGAAACCAACACAAATATTGCAAAATGTAGCCAGGTTTAAAGGCTACTCTCCTCCTATCCTCTCAGAAAATGGAAGTAGGATTAACTATGGAGGACGAGACTATAGCTTGGATGAATTTGGTGAGTTCATTGCAAATTTATCTCTTTTGAATTCACAGATTTATAGAAATATAAAACTTTAAATTATAAAAATATGAAGAATTAGAGTAAAAACCAAGTACGTTTTGCACTACAGTTTGCATTCTCCTTCTGCATGGACATGTACATACAAGAATGGTTGCTGTTTGATTATTTTAAAAGTATGACTAGAGTCAATTATTAAATGCAAACTCTGGGTCATGAGCTCAGCCCCACTTTAGTTCTTTCTTTTTATTTCAGAGGCTAACAAAAAATTGCACCAGCATCTTGGGCCAGGTGAAGAGCGTCTAGCCCTTCATATCCTTAGAACCCAAGGCTTGGTCCCTGAACATGTGGAAACAAGGACCTTATACAGCACCTTCCAGCCCAATATCTCACAAGTACTATAAACTGGTTTTACCTTTGATTTCTATGATTGGAGTGGGTGAGGGAAAAAGAGTGGCAGAGAGTATTATTGTGCCCAGATACTAGACCATGATTCTATAGACAGAGATTACATAGAATGAAATGTTGTTCTGTTGTGATTGCTCCAGATGGACTTCTCACATATAAGAGGCATGGGAGAGAGGAATGAAACAGAAATGTGTATTTGCAGGAACTGTATTGAGTGCCACTTGAATAGCAAAGGAGCGAGCCTAATCCAGAGATTTGGCAGTCATCCTTCGCCACTGATATCAAATGTGTTACTATTGTGAAATTCAGTCTCCACCAAACTGATAAACTTGCAACCATAGAGGCTCTCACTTTGAACCGCTGGTACCAGACTGCGTTCCCACACCTGAAAAATATTTTTATCTCACAAGTTGGGCTCATCATATTGACAGTCAGCCTATCCACAACCAGTCAAGAAACTAACTACAAGACAATAAAGTAGCTAAGAGGATGGATGGTTTGCAAAGCCTCCAGAGGAGGCAGTTTCACAAGGTTCCATATGCACGTTTCATTGGATTGGAGTTAAAGTAGGGGAGGAGTTTGTGCTAGTAACATTTGCAAAATTTCCTCTATTTTCCCAGCAAACTATTTAGTCTGACAAAAAGCTTGAGATGTGAATTACAGTGTATTAATTAGGACTAACAATGTATCAGTTCAAGGGTGAAGTCCTGGCCCCATTCAAGTCAATGGGAATTTTGCCATTGATTTTAGTGGAGCCAGGATTCTACCCCAAGTGTCTCTGCCAGTTTCATTCAGGATACACTGTGCGGGAGGGTCCTTAGATGTAAAGTCCACTAAGACAATGGCAGCCAGGGAAATGCACTGGTTGAGCCCATTCCTGCTGCAGCCTCTGTCCCCTTATGGAGCCCCAGAGGAACCCTCAAGGGGATTATTGGTGCAAATTCTCCATGATGTCACTTGGCGGTGGATCCTGTTCAGGGTAGAGTGCCCCATGTTGGCAGAGCGAAGTTTAAATTACACCTCCTTGTGCCAGCAGGACAAATCTAGCGCTTACTCTCCAGCATTCACTAATTACAAGTAGGTGCTCTATACAGAGCATCCCACATCCACCAAGCAAGGAGTGCATGAGAGTCACTGGAGAGAATGAATAGTTTCTTGTTATGGTTGAAGAGTTACTGATAATGAAATAGACTTTCAGTGAGAATAGAGCAGAAATTTACCATAGTCACATTTTGGCCTTTTAAAACTGATCAGGAGGATGACCTCATCAAGCTAAGAATGTCTCAAGAGCAGGGACCTGTTACCCATGTGACATGGGCTGTCTGCTGTAAAACACCAGGCACATTTGTGGAGCCATATAAGATAAAAAAACAAAATAGCAGTTATGATTGTTCAAATGGAGGGCCTGAGCTTGCTTTGATTAAGGACAGTGGGAACTTTGTCATTAGCTTTAGTAGAAGTTCTGGGTCTCAAGACTTCTATTACAGTTAGTTCTAGAGGCACTTACAAACTTTGGGACACCATCTCAGGCTCTGCACATCCTAGTGTAAACCCCTGGGGGGTCTCATCAGAATTTTCACCCCTGAATGTTTTTCAAAGACGTAACCAACAAAAATCTCTTATTTGACTTTTTCAATGCAGGGAAAGCTTCAGATGTGGGTGGATGTTTTCCCCAAAAGCTTGGGACCTCCTGGCCCTCCCTTCAACATCAATCCTCGCAAAGCAAAGAAGTGAGTAGCTGTGCATTGATTGTGCATTGGACCTAGGTGTACTTAGCCAATTCACTCCCTCCCCCCAATATGTTTTCTCTCAGATACATCATGCGGGTGATTATTTGGAACACAAAGGATGTCATTCTGGATGAAAAAAGTATCACTGGGGAAGAAATGAGTGACATCTATGTGAAAGGGTAAGGCGTCCATCCTCTGACCTGCTCACATGAGGGTATTTAATGAAATCTTTAAAATGTCAACCTTATGTCCGGGTCCCAAGGCAACTGCCTGTGCTCAGCGGCCGGCTGCTAGCAAGTGCAGGCTGGACACTGTGTGCACTGGGGACTGTGAGCGGAACGGCGCAGACCGGGAGTGCGCATGTGGCTCACAGCGGCCCGGCAGTGAGAGCGGCTGACCGGAGCACTTCCAGGTTCCAGTTGCTGCCAGACTATTGGAAGTGCTGGACAACTGGATGCCAGACAATTGGAGTTTTACTGTATTAGGGATATGCAGCTTCTTGCACCACAGCTACCACTAAGTACTAATAGGATATTGGATAGATGGACCAATGGTTTAATTTAGGATGGCAATTCTTATATATGTGTTTATACTGCTGGAATGGGGCCACACTGAAAGTGCCAAAAATCTGCGTATCAGTCTCTAGCATTTTGCAACACAAATCCTATAGCTTATGTTTGTAATCACTACAAAGTATACAATCACTAATAAGGTTAGTGCATACCGCTAAGTATATTTGCATTTTAATTTCAGCTGGATGCCTGGCAATGAAGAAAATAAGCAAAAAACAGATGTGCACTACAGGTCCCTGGATGGTGAAGGGAATTTTAACTGGAGATTTGTTTTCCCCTTTGAATACCTTCCAGCTGAGCAACTCTGTCTAGTTTCCAAAAAGGTGAGTTTCTCTAGAGTTCAGAATAAAGAATTCATGTACTCATTAGTCTGTAATAAAGCATTCAGAGCGAAATTCTGTCCTCAACAATATTTAGCCATTAGTGTTATATGTGCATAGTTGAGGGCACAACTGAGCCATGTAAGTTATTTGCACCATAAGGGACCTATGCTCCTACTCAAGCAAACTGCAATTGAGCTCAATGGCTACAAATCCGTTCTTAGTTACAGAGATGCAGCTCCCCGCCCAGTGGGGAGTTTTCTGTTGGCAAGGAGGGCAGGATTGGGTTCTAAAACTCAAATGAAATCTGCTGATAAGATCAGGATGCTACTTTGCATTTCAATTGATAACACATTAAAGATGTTTTTAACAGAAATTATTTTACTCTTAGGAGCATTTTTGGAGTCTTGACAAAACAGAATTCAGAATCCCACCCAAAGTGATCATTCAGATATGGGATAATGACAAGTTCTCCTTGGATGACTACCTGGGTATGACTTTCACAGCTAAAAATTATCATCACTATAAAGTGAGAGCTCACAAATGAATATTTGCAAGTTACAGCAGAAAGGCCAAATGTTCATATGGAGTTCCATCAAGTGTCCATTTGTTCATATATAAGTTTGTATGTTAATACTCCTTGTGTATACATTTTTGTACACAAAAAATTCTGCAGGTAAATCATTCATCTAAAATTGTATTGTGAAGATAAATGTTGGCCAGGCAACTTGTGCATGAAAAGTTGCATTGCATACAAATGGAGGCAGATCTGGGACCCTCTGAAAATATAGCCCTTTATTTTCAGAGAGTTCAATTCAGGAGGAGCGGTGATTTAATTAAGATTGTCTTCTTCAGGATCCTATATCTCAGTGTTGGTAATTTCCTGCTTAATAATGTCAGCATTTCTTAACTATTTAACATGCTGAGAAAGAATCAGGCTCTCTTTGTGCAGTGCAAAGTATACCTGGCTTCCTTAACAGAACTATTCCCCCACACTTAGATATATGTGAATTCTGATCTGAATTTTGCTCTTGAACCTAGTTGAATTTTGAGGCCAGATCCTGGATTGCACAGAATATAGATCAGGAGATGTCATGAAAAGCATCATAAAGCTTAGTCTCCAATTCCGTCAGTACACTGCTCAGAGATGTCTCCTCTGCAGTTTATTAGATTCACGCTCAGGATGCTCTGAATTTATGCTGTGTTGCAAACAGCTACTAGGAGCTGTAAACACGACTGACAACTGGCTTTGTCACTCTGCTAAAGTAACTAACATATATAATTAAATATCAGAAATGTGTGTATGAGGTTGTTTTATTGAGTGTATTTTTTCTTTAATTTTGCCCTGTGAGTTTTACTGATAGCACCAGTTTAAGACCAACAGAATGTGGTTGGGGTTCCCACAGAGCTCTTACTTCTCAGACGTGCACTTTAGTCAGGCCAACAGCATCCTTGCTATTCTACTCATGGCTTATTACAAAGAGAAATTACCATATATACCCTATGTCTAATATTGTTTTAGCTGCACAGAAGATATGTCCATAGGGGCCTATATTGAAACCAGAAAACTCCACTATGCTGTCTGGCCAGCTGTGTTATGCAGAATGCTTTTCTCTTTCATTTTCTCTGGTAGGTTTTGTTGAACTTGATTTACACAACACAGTTATCCCAGCAAAAGTTCCTGAAAAATGCAATATAGACATGATTCCAGAATATAAGGCAAACAACTCTGTCAAGGCTCCCAAGACTGTCTCACTCTTCGAACAGAAATCCATGAAGGGATGGTGGCCGTGTTACACAGAAAAGGATGGCTCACGTGTTTTGGCTGTATGAATATTTCCTTGTATAAAGTACCTCATGTGTTATGCTTACTGACAGCCCTTCTGTTTTTTTTTTTAATTATACTAGAGCTCCCCTTCAGCTGAGCTCCTTTGAAGAGATATGAATAGATTTAGTGGTCATTAAGCTTTCAAGCTTATAGACAAATGGACCAATTGACCATTGGGAGTATTAATACACGTGGGCTGTGTCTACATTGGCACCCCTTTCCGGAAAAGGGATGCTAATGAGACACTTCGGAATTGCAAATGCCGCCGGGGGATTTAAATATCCCCCGCGGCATTTGCATGAACATGGCTGCCGCTTTTTTCCGGCTCGGGGTTTCGCCAGAGAAAAGCTCCAGTCTAGACGGGATCTTGCGGAAAATAAGCCCTTTTCCGGAAGATCCCTTATTCCTACTTGAAAGGAATAAGGGATCTTCTGGAAAAGGGCTTATTTTCCGCAAGATCCCGTCTAGACTGGCGCTTTTCTCCGGCAAAACCCCAAGCCGGAAAAAAGTGGCAGCCATGTTCATGCAAATGCCGCGGGGGATATTTAAATCCCCCGCGGCATTTGCAATTCTGACTGGTCTCATTAGCATCCCTTTTCCAGAAAGGGGTGCCAATGTAGACACATCCACAGAGTATTTGGAAGATTTGCTTGATGGGGAAATTATTCCTTTTAAAATACTTTTGAACAGTTTTAGTATTTAATTTTAAAGTACTTTTTAATCTCAAGTAGAATTTAAAAAAATAAGCTACATCATTCTGGTTATGTCCCCATTAAAGCCACTTGAGTTATTCTGGGGATGAGTTTAGCTCTTATGTTTCACTTGAAGTAGTTGGCTTCTTTGCACATTTGGAGTACAGGAAGGAGAAAGCCTGAAACAAAAACTTTTTATGACATTGCAAATATAATTTGTATTTAATGAAGCAGGACTATTTGCCTGAGCATCAGGCCAATAAAATTTTGAAGGTCACTAACTACACCTGCCTCGTGAGGAACTATTTTTATCACTATTTAGCTGTGTAAAGGTGGCTAAGGGTGATCCTGCAAATGTTTACACACATGAGCAGCTTTATATGGTAATAGTAACACTGAACTCACAAGATTACTCATATAAGCAAGGTTTTGTAGGCTCAGGCCTTCAGAATGTATGTTGACACTGACCTCTGCTGATTAGATTAGAATATCAGACTTTTTCAAATGTATCTGATTGCTTCTTCCTAATGACTTGCTTATAAACCCTAATACTGGGATGAGATAGGTGATGAAAATAAAACTATTTACCAAAACTGATTTTTAATGTTCCCAGAAGCCTTAGAGAGGCTGAGATTTTTATTAATTATGAAAGGACATTGACCTTGGCTTGCCATTGGAAGAAAAGTGGAATTCTTTCCTTCACGTTATGAACAATACATTTTGCAGTAATGAACCAAACATGTAACTTGGAATCAGAACGGGGGTTGGATTCCGAAGCGCATGCTGTATGTGTCTCCATTGTTTACACCAGATTGGTATCATGTTGTAACAGTGTCAGAATCCAGAAACACATTCTGAGGTAACAATTGGAGAAAATATGAAGTGGGAGCTTATCCAAAGCAGTACAAAGAGATTTAAAGCCAAACAAACCCATTACGTGCTGTTTAGGTAAAATGTTTATTTGCGATGTCCTTTGTTTAACATGTCTTGATTTACTGAAGGGTAAAGTTGAGATGACTCTGGAAGTCCTCAATGAAAAAGAGGCTGATGAAAGGCCGGCTGGTAAAGGAAGAGATGAACCCAACATTAACCCCAAGTTAGACCCACCAAAGTAAGATATTTTTTTCTTTAGTTACTTTGAAGAATGCTGTGACACCCACTTACAAATTACAAAATATTGTTTATGAAAGCCACATTTGACAAATGATGCTTCAGATGTCAGCTGTAATTTGCCACACTTTGTATATATATGCCAAATTTTTTTCTCTCTTAGTTTTTTCCATATGTATTAGAATAAAAATGCAACATGTTTTCTGTATAGATGTGCAAATTTAATGAAACTGTCTTTGTACTAATTGCCTTTTTTCAACTCCATATAGTTAATTATTAATTGAATTGCATTGTGTTCTCAGACTGAAGTATTTAAAACTCTCTATTTGTTAACGTGATGAATATTGTTTCTTTCAAACTGCAGCCGACCAGAAACTTCCTTCCTTTGGTTCACAAATCCATGCAAGACAATGAAATTTATTGTGTGGCGCAGATTTAAATGGATTTTCATAGGCATTATCATCCTACTGATTGTAGTCTTGTTTCTGGCGATACTCTTATATTCACTGCCGGTAGGCATTTTAAAATGTTCCTCTGTTGTTCTTCAACTGTAACATAACTCTGGCTTTATTTAAGATTAAATCCAGGATCTTGCCCTGAACTCTTTATTCAGTCAAGAATAACTATTGATTCTCTTATAGTGTGGAGTGCAGACCCTTACATCTAAAACTTCTTAACATTTAATACTTTTCAACCTATTGGTCAATTATTTATAACTAGGAGACTTACATGGCATTGCCTCGGTCCTTCAGGGCAGGGGGCTGGTAGTGTGGGTGGTGCAGGACTTAGGGCAGGGCATTGGAGATGGGGGGTAGGGAGTGCAGGAGGTTGGAGGTGGGGGGTTAGGAGAGGCTGGGGGAGGAAGTTGCATCCAACATGGGCCTTTTTTCACCCCCTAGCCCTCCTAGCTCCCAGAGGCCTTATTTCTCCCCCAACCCCTCCCGACCACCAGGAGCCTTTTTCTGCTTCTCCCTGACCTCCCCCCCAGACCTCCTGGCCACTAGGGGACTTTTTTTTCTCCTCCCTTCCCCTGGTACTGAGGTCAAGAGCCGTGACCGGAAGTATTTTGAGCAGTGGAGCTACTTACTCATTGTTGTGGCATGCAAGATAGTGGAGCCCCATTGAAGGTAGTGGCCAGGTGGCCAGGGCCGGATTAAGGGGGGGGCTAGCCTATGAGAGGCGCCTGATTGAAGTGGTAAGGGACGCCGCATGCCCAGGGGCAGGGCTGCGCATGCGCCACCCGCCCGCTGCCCGAGGCACAAGAATGGCTCCGGCCCGCACTGCAGGTGTCACAGCTGCCCCCAGTGGACACTCTGCAGGATAGCTCTCCACTGTGGGCTCACTGCTCCCAGTGGCCACTCTCATATCACGTCCCTCTGAACAACAACCCCTCCCTTTGTATGTTATGAAAAACTATCCTTTTCCTGGGGCTTCCAGTTATTCTGGCACAACCAAACCCTAACCTTGCTTTAAGTTAGGAGAAGAGGAAGTGCTTTTTAGATTGAATAATTACAAGAATGCAGATGGAAGAACATATTTTGGAGACTGTAGATTTCATTCTACTTTCATTTGAAATACAATACATTATAAGCTAGATCAAACAACTATGCAATAATTTATCACAACAGTTTTTTCACTAGAATAGTTATAACATACTCTGATCTGGTTTACTACTATGTTTGCTTTGTATAATGTATACATTTAAATGTCTAGCTTGTTTTTTTCTGCCTCTACTTATTGATTCTTTCTTCCTTTTTTCTAGAATTATATATCAATGAAGATTGTGAAGCCACTCTAAACAAAAGGATTTATTTTTATATTTTGAATAGCAATAGGCAGTTTTACATCAGCCTGTAGACCAAATTCAGCAAGGCTTGCTTGGTGGTTTGAACCTTGTTCTCTTATGTGTTGAACTAGGAAATAGATAAGGGATAAGAATTTAACCAAGGTTAGCCAAGGTTCACAAGGTCATGACTACTGTAAAAAGTCATGTTCCATTTATGTGTTGACTTTGATAACATCTGTATGTGATAAAATTCTGTCTTCCTGGCTTTTAAACTAGATTTTTCATAATTCACCAATTGGTCTTATTTTTTTTAATGGATACTTTATTTTTAGAATGATTTTCTACTGTCTGTTAACTTGGTTAAAAAAAAACAAACCAAGCACTACTTATTTTTGTATACAAGCAAACAGAAAGTGCAATAATGTTCTGCCATTGTATTTTGAAAAGTTCTCAATATTGCTATACTTAAAATCATTGTTAGAACACTGTACTTTACAATGTCTGAACATAGAAATGAAATAAAACAATCCTCAGTTACTATTTACTTTGTGTCAATTAGAGTAATTGTATTATAAAAATGGTTAAATACCTTATCAACAAAAGAGAGAAATCTCAAAACTTTACTATTTCTTGAATGCCAATGTGCTTGGCCCTGTACAAACTCAAAGGAGGATATAAGCCTCAAGGAGTTTACAGTCTAGTAATCTTTAATTGGCATAATCCTTCTTGTAACAGATATCTTTATACTCATTTTTGGTAAAAATAAAATAGCGAACTCTGCTACTTTATTCATGTTCTTTTCCAGTCTTGCAATTCATTTTCTGATTAACTTATTGATGCAGATTTTCATTATTGTTCCTTAGAAGTAGAGCTGAACCTGAACTGGCACATCCAAATAGTTTGAAAGCCAGACCCAAACCCAGATATTAAATCTATGAGTTGAACTAAAAAACAAATTTCTGAATACCCTACCCTAATTCTAAAAATTAAAACTGTTCTACCTTGAACCCAGATCCAGACTGTGATTCAAGCATGTATTTATAGCAGGGCATAGTGGAACCGCACCTCTGAACATGCTCAAATGTTGGAAGGGTAAGACATCTGCATCTGAACCTATTTCAAAAATTTGTAGTGAAGTCCCATTTCTCCTTGCACCAAGACTTGTGCTGCTATTGAAGAGATGCCAATCACAGCTATAGGAATTAAAGCTTCTGTATTGAAAAATTTACTGTGTCTGCCACTGAGTATATCATCAACTGCAGTGTGTGTGTGTGTCAGTTTTCAGCAAAACTGGGCAAATGATATTGACTTAATTCCCATTGAAGAAAAGGGAGGAAGGTTAGTGCCTGAAATAAATTTCCAGAGTGTGGAGCAATACTGGCTGGGGTGAAATAACCTGCAGTCACCCTGTCAAAAAGTAATAGCTCCTTTGTTTTTGGTTGTTAAGAATCCTCTTAGAGTTTCAATCTATAAATGATACCTCAGAGCTGGAACTAATCACCTTCCAGATGGATTATTACTTCACTATTAACAAAATAACACTTTAGAAATAAGTGACAATTGCATCAGCTAATGTTTGATCATTTGTTATTAAAATATGTTTCAATCAATGCCAGAAATCTGACCGGATAAAAATCGCAGCAGGCTTGTTTTTCATTATAAGGCTAGAAACTGTGTTGCTTATAAGTATTGTAATTAGACAAGCATTTAAGAGTTATTTAAAGGTCAGCATTCCTCAGAAACAATTCTGAAATAGGGTAAGAGATCTGAACAATCCTGTGTACCTAGAATTTGAAGAGTGTCAGATATTGCCCTTTTTAGCTGACCCTTCTCCAGAGACACTCTTGGGCCAAGCACGCACTAGCCTGGCAGTTTCACTGCTATTAGGCAGATGTTATGAACAGCTTCAGAAATGGTCTTGTCTCCTGACCTGTCATTTAAAAAAAACCATATGGAGTAGGGAGCAAAAAGTTGCCCGCAACTGGGAAACTCGGTCATTAATGCAGAGAAAAGATTTTTAATAGAACTATACACAAATATTTGAGGCCTGCTAAAGCTGTCATGCATTGCTCCAGCAGCACAAGCAGTCTTAAGTTCAGCAGATTCTTCCCATACAGGGGAGATCCCCCAACAGTAGGGATGCAAGTTGGGGAACAGGAGTTTGGTTTGGGCATCTCTACTTCCCATCTATTTCAGGCTGCTGGAATCATCTAGTGGGTAATATAGGCAGCTGGGCAAAACATAGCGCAACCCTAAGGTTGTTCTACTTTGGGCTAAGGACCATCCTTGGCCAGCCCTAAGACTTCAGAGCAACCTCAAAGCACTATCTAGCCTTATAATCCCTCAAACACAAAGGCCCACAACCTCTTGTCTATTCTTTCAACACTGGTATTCAGGACAATTTATTTTGGAGCTGCTCTCACATTTTTCTTAAAATACTTAATTAGCTTTAGGGAAAACAAATAAATATGCACATATACACATCCAAATCATTTATCAGAAGGGTAGCCGTGTTAGTCTGAATCCCTGATTGAATTGACCTCGTTATCTCTAGCCTTGCTCTTGATTGGAACTCTTTTCTTATGCTTGTATATTTATACCTCCCCCTGGAATTTCCACTACATGCTTCTGATGAAGTGGGTCTTTGCCCACGATAGCTTATGCTCCAATAAATCTGTTAGTCTATAAGGTGCCACAGAACACCTCATTGCTTATCTAAATCATTGTAATTTATGTACTGCTAGCTAGTATCGTAGAATAGGGTTGGAAGAGACCTCAGGAGATCATCTAGTTCAACCCCCTGCTAAAAGCAGGACAAAATGTGATACAACTATCACGTTTCATAGCAGACTTAGGGTATGTCTACACTACAAAGTTAATTCGAACTAACAGACGTTAGTTTGAATTAACTTTGATAGGCGCTACACACGCGAACCGCTAGTTCGAACTTAATATTGTGTCCATCTATAAAAAGGGGAATAAGAACAACCCAGGAAACTACAGACCGGTCAGTTTAACGTCTGTCCCAGGGAAGATAATGGAGCAGGTAATTAAGGAAATCATATACAAACACTTGGAAGGTAATAAAGTGATAGGGAATAGCCAGCATGGGTTTGTGAAGAACAAGTCATGCCAAACTAATCTGATAGCTTTCTTTGATAGGGTAACGAGCCTTGTGGATAAGGGAGAAGCGGTAGATGTCATATACCTAGACTTTAGTAAGGCATTTGATACGGTCTCGCATGATATTCTTATTGATAAACTAGGCAAATATAACTTAGATAGGGCCATGATAAGGTGGGTGCATAATTGGCTGGATAACCGTAGTCAGAGAGTTGTTGTTAACGGTGCTAAATCCTGCTGGAAAGGGATAACAAGTGGAGTTCCACAAGGGTCTGTTTTGGGACCCGTACTGTTCAATATCTTCATCAATGACGTAGATATTGGGATAGAGAGTACGCTTATTAAGTTTGCAGATGATACCAAACTGGGTGGGGTTGCAACTTCTTTGGAGGATAGGGACATAATTCAAAATGACCTTAGCAAGTTAGATAAATGGTCAGAGGTAAACAGGATGAAGTTTAATAAAGAGAAATGCAAAGTGCTCCACTTAGGAAGGAACAATCAGTTCCATACATACAAGATGGGAAGCGACTGTCTAGGAAGGAGCATGGTGGAAAGGGATCTAGGGGTCATAGTGGACCACAAGTTGAATATGAGTCAACAGTGTGATGCTGCTGCAAAAAAAGCAAATATGATTCTAGGTTGTATCAACAGGTGTGTTGTAAGCAAAACTCGTGAAGTCATTCTGCCGCTCTACTCTGCACTAGTTAGGCCTCAGCTGGAGTACTGTGTCCAGTTCTGGGCGCCACATTTCAAGAAAGATGTGGAGAAATTGGAAAGGGTACAGAGAAGAGCGACAAGAATGATTAAAGGTTTAGAGAACATGACCTATGAAGCCAGGCTTCATGAACTGGGCTTGTTTAGTTTGGAAAAAAGAAGATTAAGGGGGGACATGATAGCGGTTTTCAAATATCTAAAAGGGTGTCACAAGGAGGAAGGAGAAAATTTGTTCCTTTTGGGTTTGTGAGGACAGGACAAGGAGTAATGGGCTTAAAGTGCAGCAAGGGAGGTTTAGATTGGATATTAGGAAAAAATTCCTAACTGTCAGGGTGGTCAAATATTGGAATAAATTGCCAAGGGAGGTGGTGGAATCTCCCTCTCTGGAGATATTTAAGAACAGGTTAGAGAGACATCTGTCAGGAATGGTGTAGACGGAGCTTGGTCCTGCCTTGAGGGCGGGGGGCTGGACTCGATGACCTCTCGAGGTCCCTTCCAGTCCTATGATTCTATGATTCTATTGGAGCGCTTAATTCGAACTAGGTAAACCTCATTCCACGAGGACTAACGCCTAGTTCGAATTAACTAGTTTGAATTAAGGGCTGTGTAGCCACTTAATTCGAACTAGTGGGAGGCTAGCCCTCCCCAGCTTTCCCTGGTGGACACTCTGGGCACCACCAGGGAAACTCTTCTGCCCCCCTCCTGGCCCCGGAGCCCTTAAAGGGGCACGGGCTGGCTACGGTGCCCGTGGCAGGTGCAAGCCTGCCAGCACCCAGCCAGCAGACCCTGCACCTGGCACGGATCGAGCCAGCCACCCGCTGCCACCCAGCCCTCCACCTCTTCCCGGGACCAGGCTGGCGGCTTCTGGGCGCCCACCTGGTCTAGTGCGGAGATTGTGGACCTCATCCACGACCTCCGCAATAGGCACAGGAAAGTGGCCGTCTAGGGCAGGATACCTGCCACCCTGGCCACCCAGGAGAAGGTGTGCATGAAAATCAGGGTGGTCCAGTGAGACCCCCGACCCTGAGCCCTGAGCTTAGAATGGCCATAGTCGGTCAGACCAAAGGTCCATCTAGCCCAGTAGCCTGTCTGCCGACAGTGGCCAACACTAGGGACCATGGAGGGGATGGACCAAAACAATGACCAAGCCATTTGTCTCGTGCCATCCATCTCCAGCCTTCCACAAACAGAGGCCATGGACACCATTTCTATCCCCTGGCTAATACCACTCCATGGACCCAGCCTCCATTAATTTAACTAAATTCTCTTTAAACTCTGTTCTAGTTCTAGCCTTCACAGCCTCCTGCAGCAAGGAGTTCCACAGGTTGACTATTTGCTTTGTGAAGAAGAACTTTCTTTTATTAGTTGAAGCCTGATACCCATTCATTTCATTTGGTGTCCTCTAGTCCTTCTATTATGGGAACTAATGAAGAACTTTTCTTTATGCACCCTCTCCACACCACTCATGCTTTTATAGATCTCTATCATATCCCCCCTCAGTCTCCTCTTTTCTAAGCTGAAAAGTCCCAGGGTATGTCTACACTACCCCGCTAGTTCGAACTAGCGGGGTAATGTATGCATACCGCACTTGCTAATGAAGCCCGGGATTTGAATTTCCCGGGCTTCATTAGCATAAGCGGGGAGCCGCCATTTTTAAATCCCCGCTGCTTCGAACCCCGTGTAGCGCGGCTACACGGGGCTCGAACTAGGTAGTTCGGACTAGGGTCCTATTCCGAACTACCGTTACTCCTCGTGAAGTACCGGTAGTTCGGAATAGGCACCCTAGTCCGAACTACCTAGTTCGAGCCCCGTGTAGCCGCGCTACACGGGGTTCGAAGCAGCGGGGATTTAAAAATGGCGGCTCCCCGCTTATGCTAATGAAGCCCGGGAAATTCAAATCCCGGGCTTCATTAGCAAGTGCGGTATGCATACATTACCCTCCTAGTTCGAACTAGGAGGGTAGTGTAGACATACCCCCCGTCTCTTTAGCCTCTCTTCATATGGGACCTGTTCGAAACCCCTGATCATTTTAGTTGCCCTCCCCTCTCCCACCTCCTTTTCCCAGTCTCCCCGAGTTTTGTTCAATAAAGAGAGTTTCTATTTTTGAACACACGTGTCCTTTATTTTGTACATCAGGAAGGGGGGCTAGGGAGGAGTAAGTGGAAGGAGGTGAGGGAGGAATGGGGCACGAACCTCCGATGGGGAGGACTGGGCTGGCTCTGCGGGCTCCTCGGGGTGGAAGCTCTCCTGCAGCCCCCCGATTGACCACCCCCCCCCGATGGCAGCCTGCGGCAAGTGCATCCGGGCTGATGGCCGAGTGCTGTGATGTGCCAAGTGTGGGCAATCAGGACATTCCAAGCCAGGACTGCTTTGCAAGCGGGGAACCCCTGAGAACTGTCTGTCCAGGGTGGGGATCGGGTCCCTTTAAAGCACAGCCCTCGGCTAGCCTGAGACAGCAGCTCCACGCTCTAAGTCCTAATCTGATGCCCTGCCAGCACTGCTTCCGGCCATCCTTAACCTTGGTTCAGGGTCCACTCAATGTGGACATGCTAGTTCGAATTAGCAAAATGCTAATTCGAACTAGTTTTTAGGTCTAGATGCACTAATTCGAATTAGCTTAGTTCGAATTAACTAATTCGAATTAAGTTAGTTTGAATTAATGCTGTAGTGTAGACATACCCTTACTCAGCCCTGGCAAGTCAGAGGAAAATGAATCCCTAGATGAGGGATCAGAGGAGGCACTGAGGCCCTGGGATTTTGGGGTAGGTGGCCCAGGGAGTCATAGGGGGGCTAGAGACTAAAGCCACAAAGCCAGAGTCCAGGGCTAGAGCAAGAAGCCACACACCAAGAACTTGCACCCACCACCCCAGTGCTGAAGCCCATACCTGGCACCCCATTGCCCTGGGGAAGGTGGGGAACTCATCACGTGCCTGCTCCTCCACTGTTGTGCTCCAGTTGTGTCCACAAGAGGCAGAGCCAAAGCCCTGCAAGTGGCCCTAGCAACCAACACCAGGGAGGGGCACCAAGGAGACACCGCTGCTTTGCCCCTCCCCCTCCAATTACAGCCCAGAAGACTGTGGTCTCAAGAAAAGCCCCTCATAGCTGCAGGCAGTCACAGTGGCTGCATTTGAGAAATGCTGATTTCAGTCTCAGTCAAGTTGCTGACACTAAGGAGCAAAGAATCCCATTTCTACTCAGCCCAGGTCCTCTTCCACTCAGGGCCTATAGCTGTACCACCCTCTATACAGGCATGAACCCAACCAGTTGTGAGAATACTACAGGCTGGACCTCCCTCACTGGTCCAGAACAAGAGAGTTTACCGGACCAGAGGAAGTCAGGCCTCCAGGCTCCTAGGGAAGCACCAGTCTCCCCATTGGGCTCCCCTCCCAAGCCACCGGGGTCCGCTGCTCTTCCCCTGCTCCCCTCCTGCCAGTCCCATTTGCCCTGCTTCTGTTGGCTCTGCAGGCTCTTCTGTCGCTGGCCCCGCCAAATCCGCCATCTCTGCAGGCTGCCAGCCCACTGGCCCGGCTCCACTCCTGCCACAAGTAGGGCTCTCTGGTCCAGAGAGGTTCGTCCTGTACTAATAATAGACATGCAGCCCATCTGAAGGCACCAGCCATTGCTGGACTTGCTATCTACAGCAATCAGTAAATAACCCCCTAACTGCCACTTCCATCTCATCACTGCACAGAACATCTGTGTTAAAGGAAGACAGACAAGAAGGAACTAGAGCACTAGAGATGCAAAATGAGAACTGAATCCAACAGTCTATAGGTATGAGAGAACATGGAAGATCTCTCTTCAGCGATATCAGCAACACAGCCATTGCCAGCAAAAATATTCTGGTCTGTGAACTGATTGCCATTCTCTCATTTTCTAAGTCAGATTGCAAGGCTTATTTCCCAGAGAAAATGTCTGGATCCAAGATGGCCTGTGCAGTTTAAGAATTGAAACTGCCCGGTGTGTTTTCACACAGCATTCTCAGGGTCTGGGCAAAGTTAAGAATTGAAAGAAAAGCCGGCTAAAACTCCATCTGTGCAAGAACAATACAGAGGTGAGGGTGGCAGGTGGACAATAATATTTTGTAACAACGCCCAAAACAAATCTCTCCAATCACAGACATGTGCCTCAAGAACATCAAGGTACTATGTAGTCTCAGGAGTCTTCTGGGTTATTCGCTGCTTTTATGAGCAGTCAGGGCTGTTCTTAGTGGGGAATGAAGCCCAGATCAACCCCACCCCAAGTTCCACCTGGCCCTCTCCGTGCTCCATCCCCATCCCACCCTCACTCCTCCCTTTTCCACACACCCTTCCCCTGTTCCACCTCCTTATGCAGCTGTTGCTCTCCTTCTGCAAAGCAATAGCTGCATACGGTCCGAGAGACATGACCCAGGGTTACCTGGAGGGCCTGTGCTGGCAGCGAGGGTTGCTCCCTCCCGCCACCATTTGCTGGAACAGTGGAGTGGAGCAATGCAGCATCCTGTTCCACTCCACCACCATCTCCCAGCCAGGTCACTCCAAACACGCTTTGGTGCACATGAAAAAATGTATTCTGCACATGGATGGAAAAGATGAGAGGGAACATTGCTTATGGGCACAAATGAATGTAGCAACCAAAAATACCTTCAACTGATTCAGCTTCCCAACTGGGAGTGTGATTTGTGATTTCTTGTTAGCTGCTAATCTAGCCATAGGGATCCATGTATTTGTCTCCTCCAAATCTGACTACTGCAATATGCTCTACCAGATTAACAGTTACTACCATGAAGAAACCCCAGCTAGTATGGCCTGTCTTTCATCCCATACAAGGAGATAATACATTATCCGTGTTCTCAGCACTCTGTGATGATGCCTGATCCACATTCATTACCTGATTAGGCCTTCTTGGCAGCTGGCTGGTAGGGTGAAACGCCCTTCTCCAAGAGCTTGCAGTGACCATTATTCTGACCATTTTCTCAGCAAAATACAAGCCCTCATTCTCTACACCATCTTTTTCATAATAACTTTCCTGAGGCTGTCAAATAGAAAGTATCCAAATGCCCAACTTTACCCCCACACAGGTCTCAGCATGACGTGAGACAAAGGGGTAGAAAACAGTCTCCCAAATGGATTGTTTAGTCTGTCTACTCTTCTTTGTGCTGCCAATGTACATTACGTTTAGATTAATGAGACAGAACATGCAAGGAAGACCCATGATGCGGCCCAAAGAGGAGAAATGGCACTTAAAGTGGTTTGAGTAAAAACAAAAAAACGAGAACACCGCCACACTCTGATGATCTTGCATTTCTTCAGTCATCCACAAGATGTCATTGTTAGTATCATGGTTTCACGGACATCTTCGGGGAGGGGGGGGGGGAGAGTCTACGTGTACTCAAACCCAAAATAAATGCCCAGGAATGCAGTGCAATTCCACATATGTGAAATGAGGTGCATCTAAAATTTAAGAAACTCAGTTCCAGCTTAAGACATATGCTTTAAGGCTTCTGTGGAAAGCAAAGCCGTTAAATCTTCTGTTGTAAAGAAGCAGTTATATGAGGTCCAGCGGAGGAAAGAGCAGGAGGAAAGCCTGGCCCCATTGCAGACAGACAGAGTTCTGCCACTGACATTAATGGAGTCAGGATTTCAATCTCAGTGTCATTAGAAGCCTAAATATTTATTAACAACCTGAAAGCAGGGTGAATAATGAGATGGCTGCATTCACTGATGAATGAATGGACATTTGTGGCTCCTTAACAGCTAGGAATGATGATAATATCTAGCTCCTATAAACTACATTTTAGTTGGTGATCCCAGAGTGCTTTACAAAGATGGGCAGTGTCATGCTCAAGCTCATGCAGCAATGCTTGAAACAGAACTCAAGTCCCCTGAGTCCCAGCGCAGTGCATTATCCTCCATGCTAGATGTCTTCCAAATCGGGAAGGTCCTAGCAAAGCCATGTAAGTGACAATATGACAGCAGCTTCACTTAACTGGAGACACGTGGAAGGTGAAGTACTTTTGGGGGAGGAAAGGAAATGAACACTTGAAAACACTAAAGGGATGCATTTTTAACAGCTCAGGGAAGGGCTTTGTGCCACTGACCTCAGCTTAACATGCTTCAGAAAAAAGTTAATAAGGGCTTATATTCCATTGAGAGAGAGAGATAAAAACAGGAGATATTAGAAAGCTATTGTACCAATTATTGGGTTAGCAACACTGCACGTACTGTAGTCAGTATTGTCACAAGAACTCCAAAAAGACATATTACAAAAAGAGTAAGGGCTCAAAGAAGGGGGAACAACAATTAGTGGCATGGAGGCATTGCAAAGCTTTACTACAGGAGAAATTAAGAGATCATGACTATTTTTAGCCTGGGAAGTAACAATGTAAGAGGAGAAGATAGCAAAATAATATCTGACAGAAAACATACCTCCTTATTTTTTCCCATTATAGAAAATAAAACAAAACCAAAACCACAAGGAATACAAACTAAAAGGTAAAAATAAAACAGCTTGAAGGAGACATATGGTATTGCAGAGGTTAATTAACCTGTGGAACTCACTTGCACATGGTATTATTGAGAATTATTCTGTAAAGTTTTAAAAACTACATCTGCAGTTACACTAGTTAGATGAATATTACAAGTCCCATCAATTCTTACACTTCAAAAAAAGAAGAGGAGTAATCCCCAGCAGGAAGATATTCCATGAAAAAAAGGGTATTATTTTTCACAGTACATATTATTGCACAACTAGAAGTACTGGTATTTTTCATCTTTAAAAGATCCTGCATTGACTACTCTCGCTACATGTGTTGAGCTACACAGACCATTGGCATGCTCTTTTGTTTTACAAATCAAAGACATCAAATACATTTTTGTGAGGGTCAAATTTCCTTTTTAACGATGGTCCATGGACAGGGACAAGCATGTAAGGAAACACAGAAGCTCTCCCCCAGACTCCAGTGGAAGCACAAGATCAAGGGTAGAATATAGCCTGTATGTATTCACCAAACTTGTCAGGATTGTTGTTATTTGCTAAGTTGAATTCAGCATTGTTCATTACAGAAAATATGCTCATCTTGTTCTGCATTGCCACAGCACCTACCACAATACACAAGAGCTCCTAGACAAGCCAGTAACAGAAATAATACCATCAGTATCCCCTTT